>NW_027468663.1:8694594-8707094 GCF_046254945.1 Alosa pseudoharengus
TTTGTACGCATATATATTTTATTTACTGTATATCTGTACATGTATGTATGTATGTATGTATGTATGTATGTATGTATGTATGTACTTATGTATATATGTATGTATGTATGTATGTATGTATGTATGTATGTATGTATGTATGTATGTATGTATGTATATGTATGCATGCATGTGTATTTGTTTGTAGGTATATATGAAATACACAGAAGGAGTGTGTTTACATCACTGAGTAGATGGGGAATATCTACAAGCACAATGTACTACTGTGTACTCCAAGCTAAACATTTTCCAGGCCATGCTATGTCATTTACAGTAGTAAAATTGCAAGGCTAATCAAGTGGATCATTTTAACCAGTGTGAGTGAGTTTAGCTGACCTCCTCTTTCTCTAAAACCATTTCTGTAAGAGAATCTGTGTCTTATATGCACCCCACACACGCGCGCGTTCATGCGCGCACACACACACACACGTACACACACACACACGCGCACACACACACACACACACACACACACACACACACAGACAACCCCCCCCCACCCAAAGGAATTCATTTTCTAATTTTCCTTGACTGAGCAAACAATACACGTGCCTTAACAATGTTGACATCTCGAATGCCTTCAAGCACAGTGGTAATGGGCTTACGATTGGAGGCAGCCAGTCGAATGAACCAATATGGCATGCAGGACCCACTCAAAGAGCACTTTTCATTGGCCATATGAATCTCTGTCTTTAAAGGTTTCATGCAGTCGGACGTGTTTGTTTCCATAAAGTCCGAATCAGGCAACATTTAGTCCAGTAGATGAGATTAAATGACATGAGATAACATCAGCTTGTCATACTGCATTTAAATGCCTTCTGTTGAGACAAATTATCTTAATCATCCTACTACCATTTGGCTTCAGGATATTTATTTCTTGCTACGCAGAAAGATTGCCAGAGTAGGCCTACCTTCAAAGGATTGTCTACATGAGGCAAATGCTACACTGCTCATTTGAATCCATTTAGATGGGGTGATAGCATTAAGTCGCGATTTTAATGACGCCGATGAATGACTGAGTTGTGAGCAACAGACAAGTATGTCATTGCATGGAAATATCTTGTCAAGTAAAAAATGGTGGAGTTGGTTCTCGACACCCAATTTAGTTGTCCATTATTACATACTGAAAATGCATCTTTACAATGGAAACACCTTGGGAACCATGATATATGTTGTGGCATGTCAGTATTTTTCCCCTGAGTGAAGCCCAGTCTCTCCTTCCCACGACGGCTCTTCACATGACAGCACACATTAACTACAATGTCTCCCATCAACACCTCCACCTGTTAGCAGGGCTAATTGTTAGCCAGGTTAACGACGCGGGCCACAGCTTCCCTTTCTTTTCTCTTCCTCTCTCTCTTTCTCCTCTCTCTCTCTCTCGGTCCAAAAGATTTATGGACGAGTCCTTTCTCACCCTCACACCTGTCGCGCTCAGCTCGACATGCAGCAGGAAGCTACAGCTATAATCATTTATGGGACACCTCAGCGAGGCCTGCTTTAGCAGGTTTAGCGCCATTGTATGCCCTCATTCCCATCCATTTGCCTGAGTTCTATGGGGTGGCCCTGGAGCCCTGACCACTTCATAGACAATATGATTTTCTTTCTCCTCGGACGTCAGTCATTACAGCCAGAGAGAAACAAGGAAGCGGTGGGCGGCGCTGCAGTAAAACTAAATGTCCATAATTGCCGGTCACACCGAGACATTGTTTACTTTAATAACACTGATTTTATGTGCATTCACTTCATCTTCTTTTTTTTAAATCGTAATTTTAATGTTTATTGGCCTGTAAATCTGTTACGAGGTACTGAGTCAGCACAAGCTCTGTATCTGTTGCTTTCTCCTTTCGTTGTGTTTGTTTTTTATCTGATTTAAGCGACGGCAGCAGCCAGATCAGAACGCCCAGGGCTTGCGTCAGACCTCACTACAGTAACAGTCCAAACTACAGTCACAGATTATTCTAAACGCTTGATAAGAGGGCAGTGATTGATGGGCCGTACCTTCCTCAGTGGGCTTCCTTTGTTCATTGTGCTTTTGACGCAGCCACTGACAAGTGTGCCCCAGAGTCTTACGTTAGTGCCTATGCGTATGCAAAAGGTACTCAGATCTGTCTGATATAATAGGCCACTGACCTAACATGCCAGTTTTTTTTCTTTTTTGATATATCAATGTGTGTAGAGATAGTGTTTTTGTGTCTCTCTATAACTGGGATGATAGCTCGGGCAGCTCTGTTATCAACTTTATATTAAACATCTACTGTGTGACATTGTATGCTCCAGTATTTCACAATAATGCACCATAGTTCCATTTGTAACTGTGAATGATCTACCTTTTACTTGAGCTTTGACTTGTCCAATGATTAAGACTGCAGGTATACAGAGAGTGTATAAATGGATGACAAGTCACTGGGTAAATGACATAGTGGGTTAAAAAGCATGTTTTGTTCTCTGACACAGTACACCTAGTAGTAGGTTTTGTGCAGCCAAAACAGGAAACCCTGGCTGACTGTTTTCACTGTTCGTGTGTTTAGAGTGCATGTGGAGTACATTGTGTGTATGTGTGTGTGTGTGTGTGTGTTTGAGTCTGTCTGACTGTCTGTGAGGGTGTGCTTGGCAATGTTTCATACGCTATATTAGTCAGCACACATTTCACTTTTTTGGAGGGGCACAGAAGCACACATTTGTGTGTTTAGAGCAGTGGTTCCCAAACTTTTCTGGCTCATGGCACCCCTAAACATATTTTCTATTTTTTACTTTTTCATTATAAGCATTACTATGAGAAGGTGAGGTTTATATCATTTTTGTTTTATTCAAATTAACCACTTTCTTTAATTCAACTCATTTAATAGAACTTTTGAAAAAATAGTGAACAGAATATATACAGAAATTTCAGGAATAGGCCTTCAACTAAAGTGCATAAAACGTATGTCCCTCTATCACAACTGTATTTTGAAATTTATATTATGGCTAATTTCTTTTTTTTTTAATGTCATTAAATTATCAAGCCTTGGACCATTCCGTGGCACCCTTGAGCATGTGTCACGGTACCCCAGTGTGTGTGTGTGTGTGTGTGTGTGTGTGTGTGTGTGTGTTTGAGTCTGTGTGTTTCTGCCTGTCTGACTGTCTGTGAGGGTGTGCTTGGCAATGTTTCATACGCTATATTAGTCAGATTAGTGAGTGACTTATGCCTGGTTTTGTGACAGTCGGGGCTGTCCAGAGGTCCACAGACGTCACTGCTCCATGGTTCCTGGGTGACTCCATCAGCAGTCCACATTCAAAAAGAAGAGAAAAAAGAAAGAAAAGAGGGAAAAAAATCCTTCCCTCAATCATTCCCATGGACCGTACGTACTCTGGGCACAAGTGAGTGAGCCCAAGCCGTGTCTCCAGTTTCCCAGGCCCCACCTAATGACACATTCTCAGGCCAGATGCCGCAGACATACAGAGCTGTGATTTTTAGCAGGACCCCTTCTAATGTCGGGGGGACTGGCGGGGGTGGCACGCTATTTTTAGCCGGCGCTGAAAGTTTAAATGCCTCTCCGTCACCCCTCCTCCGCCTCCTCCATCATTCTTGTGTAGTGACCGAAAAAGCGGGAATCTGCAGCGTTTCTTGGCCGCGGACTACAGGCGGACTCAGGCCAGACGCTGAAGGACTCGGAGGGCCGTCTGCGGGGCATGGCCGCCGTTCAGAACAAGATGGCCGCCCCCGCTCCCGACCCGGAGAGAGAGTGAGAGAGAGTGAGAGGGAGAGATGCTACATTCACATTCTCTCACGTCACCGTGGGCCTTCTGTGGTCCACGATGCTTGAGCTCCGTTATGAGAGGCAACTGACGACTGATTGACTGTGACTGCGACGGGCGACCATGCTGGTTTCGATCCCGCTGTGCATACATATAACAGGTCGTCCAAGAGCCCACGGCATTCCAGCCCACTATGATTCCCATACATTCCTCCCTGCCGAGAGAGCGAGATGCTGTCTGGAGGAAAGACACGCATGACAACCTGAGGCTGTGGGCAGACATGGAACTGTCAGGAGGTTGCGACCAGCCGAGCTGTGACGCATACCGAGGAACACATGCCATTTTAATGGAAAATAACAGACTGGAGAGGCACCAAGTCTCTGTGGATGGCAAAGGCTTGGAAGTTTTCGGAACTGACTCACATTGAAGCTTACCTCTTATGTAAATGCCTGTTTCATATCTGATGCCTTGATCTAAATCTAAATCAAACATGACCCTTCTGCTGTGGTTAAACGGCTATGAATAGATGGTAAAAAATGAATCAATCCGATCAGTTTGCCACATACACACACAGTGATTTTGGATACGGATACAAGCAGTAGGAGCAATAATGGTATTTGATGTCAGAAAGAAAGCCTTCTGCCTCTTGAGTTGCTAGAATGATCTAGAAGAGCCATGAGACTGAAAATCCAAGGGCAAATTTCAGTTTGAAAAATGTCTTTGTTGTGCTGAGCAGACAGGAATAACCATACAGAACGTTTGCACCCATTCAACGCTGTAAGATCTACTGGCAGTGACGGCTGAAAAAAAGCAGAGGAAGATGAGGAAGGCAAAAAATGGTCTGCTTTCCTACTTACATGTGCATGTGTTCATCATGACCGTATAAAGACAAACGATGCCATGGAGACGGACCGGAACATCGGTGGGGGACTTTGGGAGTACTGCTTTAAATGAGCCTGCTCAGTTTTTAGCCAGCTTCTGGAATGCCAACTTTCTGTTCTAATTTTGACAAGTTCCTGCTTACTTATGGCATTTAGTAGAAGTTAACTTTTAGTAAGGGCTCTCCAAAATAGAAAGCAGACCCAAGCTCACAAGCAGTGAAACATGCCCGTCCTCTCCCTTTTTGCGATGCTATGTATAAAGAGAAGAATCATTACACAAAGGAAGTGAGGCATTTCAGACGGGCCAGCTATATTTATACCAACTATTTCCTGCTGCCAAGGGGCCTAAAATGACACAACACTGGACCCTTGGGTTATATCGGCCTCTGACGTTATTCATGGCGGCTCATTGTGAGATTGCTAAAAAAATCCATGAAGTATTTTATACTTTTAAGGTTAAACCACCATGACCAGCATCACAGCAGGCCTGTGATGGCATGGCAGCTACCAACCATCAACTTTTACTTTGACATATCAGCCACAGATTAAAATAGATTATGAATAGAATTTGTGTGTGGCTTCAAATATGAACAAGTATTCTCTGTCATCTGCAATTATTTATTTCCTACTTATACAAATGCCATGTTTACTGTGCAGACCTAATTTGATTGCTGCTATGTTACTGTCACCTGCAGAACACATCAGAGAGCAAGAGAGAATTCAATATTAGTCATCTTTTGATGTGTCCTATATGGGCCCGCTTCACCTGTTTGTGTGATTTTTCACTTGGCCTCTTCAGTTTCCACCTGTCCGCTTAAAATTACATTCATAAGATCCCCTTCCCGACATTGTCAAATGATTTCATCAAATGTTGATAATAGATCATCCCTAAACCTTCACAAAATGTTATCAGATGCATTTCACAGGAGTGGGAGGAAAAATGTCTTTCACCAAAAAAAAAGAGAGAAGCCCGTTTTCTGGGAAGCCGTGTTGGTCGGTTCCAGGTGAGATGATATTTCCTGCTTCCTTCGCACGGGCCCGGAGGAAGATGACCTCCCCTCTGGCTATCACTCACTGTCGGAGGTAAACCTATTTGGGAAGCAGTCACTGCTCACCACCACAAAGCTCAGTTGGATGAGTAATCAGGGTACACGTGACAAATATCTCATACATTCATCAAAACTGCTGCTCTCGTCTGCAGGACCACACAGCTATCATGGAAGCCGGTGAAGACCGTAGGCATTCATGCTGAGCAGTAGAGGTGGACGTGGACGTGGCCGTGGAGGTGGACGTGGTGGTGCTTGTCTCTGGCCGTCCGGGGCTGCGTGGCAGGAGAGGGGAGAGAGAGTGGAGGCCGGGAACGGCCAGCCAGCCTCCCCTGAGCCCCACAGTGAGTTCCTGTCGCCCTGCTCCTCAGACCACCGCCATCGCAGCCCACCACGGCAGACCCTCCTGAGGGGGAGCCTGGGGGAGCACACTCTATTTTAGGGAGCTGTCCAATAATAATAGCAGGAATGTGTGTGAAGTGGTGTGTGAGTGTGTGTGAGTGTGCATGTATATATGCATTTGTATATATATATATATATATATATATATATATATATATATATATATATATATATATATATATATATATATATATATATATACACGTGAGTAATGACTGAACACTGTTTTGGTGTGCGCTAAATGGAGGCATATAGCATGCAAACAAACAAGTATGCTTATGCAAGTGTGAGTGAGGAGCTTCATGATCATGTCATACCTTGTGCACAGATTGGTATGATAATGGATATTTTGCTGTAAGGTAGAGTGGGAGTCTAGCAGTGTCTCTCCCCCTCTCTCTCTTTGCCTCCCTCTCTCTCCTTCTCCCTCTCTCCCTCCCTCCCTCCCTCTCCCTCTCTCTCTCTCTCTCATGAGGCTTTTGCTCTCTGAGTTTCTCAGGAATGTTTGCTTCTCCTTGCCGGAGTCCCTCGGGGAACGTTGGTAGGGGTCACAGTCCACCCCCTCCTCCCCTGGGGCTCTCAGTTAACTGAGTTTGCATGAGATAACTCCCTCCCTCCCTCCCTCCCTCTCCTTCTCGGTGGGCTCAGAGGAGAAGGAGAGGGGAGGGGAGGGGAGGGGAAGGATCCATCAGGAGCAACTCACCTCTCTCTCAGCAGACTAATCCCACCTCAGGCACTGTTCAACTTTCAACTTGTCCTCATCATCCTATGCCAAAGAGAGAGAGAGAGAAAAAGAGAAACTTTATTTGTTTGTTTGTTTGTTTTAGAATTATTTTTCCCATTCACAGAACTATAAGCCATTTCGGCTGTGGCACCAACCATTTAAAGTTTGATTTTAGTTCAGGTGAAGAATTGTTCAGTGCGGCCATATATCTCAACCATGGGGAGTGTTTTCATTTGAGCACTTAATTCGACCAATTCACGCCGCAATGTGTTCCCTCTGACAATGACGGGAAATGGCTGCCGTTGAGCTCACAGTGAAACTGGGGGGCCGCGGGGACCATTTTATATGTCACCACCATCCTAGAAACCGGATTTGCTCGTGCGGCCGCTTGTGCGTGAGCACTGTGACGCCGCCACCAGTCCACTGTGGGCCCACGCCAGCGCAGACACTTCCCCTGTTCCTCGGTAACCACTTGTTGTCAAACACAGGACTCCATTTGACGCGGGCAAAAAAAGAGAGAGTGAGAGACATATATGGGGAGAGCCTGTACGACAACTGACCAGTCGATGCTGCAGTCCTCCTCCAACTGACCAGTCGATGCTGCAGTCCTCCTCCAGCTGACCAGTCGATGCTGCAGTCCTCCTCCAACTGACCAGTCGATGCTGCAGTCCTCCTCCAACTGACCAGTCGATGCTGCAGTCCTCCTCCAGCTACAGAAGACAGCCAGGAGAGGAGGGAGGTGCGTCATCTTACAGATTAAGGAAGTTTAACTCTGCACTTAGACATTCTATTTTTATTGCACAGCAGCATACTTTCATTTTCCACTCAAACCCTCCCCTTCACTCCCTCTCCCACACCACCCCACCCCACACCACCCCACACCACCCCACACCACCCCACCCCACCCCAACCCTGGCTCGTTCCCGTCACCTACCAGATTTACCGCTCTGGTCACTCACTTCTCCTAACAAAAGCCGTTTATCTGCCAGGTGGCTCCAGCTAGTGCTCATTTGCTGAGGCATTCTGCTCTGCGACAAATCCACTTTATTGGCATTGCAGACAGGATTCCGTAAGAACTGGGGCCAGAGCCAGAAATGTTGGGAAGCTTTTTTTTTTTAAACTTCACCCCCCCCCCACCCCCCAACACTCCTTTCCCTCCCCTTTTTCTAGGTGCAAGGGTTAAGGCTGTGCGTCATGGATGGCTGGGTTGCAGCGGAGTGGAAATTACAAATGTCATATCAGGCTGTATTTCATTCACACTGCCTGGCCACTGCTCGAGTCCACCGCTCAACTCCCACAGGCCCCAGAGCAGATAAGCAGAGGATACCGGCCGCTACATTATGACCAAGACCATCACAAACACACTGGCAGCTTATCTGTCTGAGTGTGTGTGTGTGTGTGTGTCATCATTGTTTTAGGTTGTGCTAAATTTCACTACAACAAAAATATGATGACGGTGAGAATGACGATGAGTGATTAAAAATTGATCAATCAAATCAATGTCTGTGTGGTTAATTGTGTTGATGGAGACGTTTAGCTCTAAAGATGGAGATGCTCTTGGTCACAAGTTTGATCATCTGCATTTGATCAGTTTCTCATAGGAAAAGAGGAATCTGAGGAATTCCTCTCCCTCTGATGCTCGTACATTCAGAATTAGAAACACACAGAGACATCAGTGGCCTGAGGCAGACTTTTTCTTTTTATCTGCTCCACGGCCAAGAATTTAACTTCTCGGTCTTCTAACCGAGGCTGTGACCCTGGCTGGGCCCGATCTCTTTTCATTTAGCGTGCGTCCAGGATGGAACCTTGTCTGGTTTTGTTTGCTGTGTGTTATGTGTTTGGTCAGGCAGCCATGTTGCTCTAAAAGGTCAGTGACCTTTAGGATTTCTCCCACACAGCGGTTAGCATCTCTGCCTCAGCTGCTGGGGCCACCTCTCTACTTCTTCAATCCCCTCCTGCCCCTCCACCCCCATCCAGCGACCCCACCCCCCACCCCCACCCTGAGCAGCCTGGGGGGCCGTTTGAACTGAGGACCAACTCTGTCCCTTGGTGGGAGAAGTGGAAAAGCGTTTGTTCCCAAGGATAGGACAAGCAGACCGCATAGTGATGACATCAGGATTAGTTTAGGAGAGGAAGCATGGGGATTACTTCTGTTCTTCTGCTGATAAGAGAAGAGAAGTACTTTTCCTTCAAAAATCCACATTTAGACTTTCATAATTACTGACACTGTGGACAATATTTATATCACCCCGCTGCACACCTGGTCGCATATTACAGAAAGACAGTACAAATAATTGTTGTGGGTAAGGTTTCATATTTAGCACAATGTCAGCCAAAAGCTGCCATCACCTCCTATGAAAACAGGTCACACAAATATGAAGGTGCCCCATGTCAGCTACTAAATATCCCCCAAATGAGCAGTAAGATTTGGTCCCTAAATGAGAAATTTCTTACTGGAGTTTATTTTTCCTCAAAAATACGAGACGCCTACAGAAAAGCCATTATTTATTATTTGCTATTTCCTCTGTGGAGCAGGACTCTAATGTGCATGGTATGGCCCCTTCCTCACTCTCTGCTAAGCCCTGCATCTTACTTCCATTTCACAAGAGCCATTTATTGCCCGTCCCCCAAATGAAATTGCTGCTTACAGAGGGATATTACTCACACACCAGAGTCCTGCCAAGTTCTGTTCCATGGACCATTAAGGTGTTTAAAGACAGCCATTCATATTTGTGCAAGGTTTCCTTTCAGATTTTTTTTCTATAACCTCAAGAACATATTCACAGAATGCCATTATGGCCGGCAATGGGAACTGTGGCTGGAATTAGTATGTAGTGACCTCTGAATCACTGACTGAATGAAGTCAGCCTTCATATTTTCTTTGGGCTTGAAAAGGAAGACAATATCTGTGTGTGCTATGTCAGAAATATAGACGTTGACTATCTTCATATAAATACCATGGACTCACTTAACCTCACTCATTAGTTTTGGAAAGTCAGAGAAAAGACATCAAAAAATCACTCAGCCATGAAGTGCATTTGGTGTAGAGTTTGTTGTGAAGAGGAGCAGTATGTTCCTATCTCCCTTTGATCTGGAAGGGATGTGTAAGCAGCAGGAAATCACAGCCAAGGTAATCTACCAGGAAACCCTGGCTGCCACAGTCGCACAGCGAGCCTTCATTTACATGGGGCCCACATCACTCGGTGTCTACAAAAACACAGAACAGCGACCATGTACGTAATCATGCAACATTCTGCATCATTAGAGCCTCTTTTGGATAACATCCACGCACACAGTCCCATAATCATATCCATCAGCGCACTGTTCTTACGTTTGTAAGGCAATATGCCGTGTGTCCTCCTCGCCTATGAGCCCAAAACAGCGTCACCTTTGATTTCAACACAATGGGTCTTTTTATGAGTGCCTCGAAAGGCTGAAAGCAGGATACACCTCTGAATTAGACTTATGCAAAAACCTACTGACAGAATCTTCTCAAACACCCCAGTAAAGAGTAGGGCTGTATTTGGGCAACATATGGTTTATATCAGTACACAGTAATGCCTTTTGGTATTCATGGCAGCCCTGCCACTTTCCAGCATTTAATGGCTGTTTTACTGAAAGCCTGTGACAGGTATAGGGTTGCCAACATTAGGACTTTCCAAAGACACTATAGTCACCATTATACTCATCTTGGCCATATTATTCCTTATGATTGCTTTACATATAAGACAAATTCTCTGTATAATCAGATATATCATTATGGTGTCTGATCAAAGGTCTTATTAATCTTATAATGTTTACCATTGTTTTTGTCCCTTGGTGTTGTCATAGAACATCTCAAAATATTATGCTTTCTACATGAAGACAGATATTTGCCTCGCAGTAGTACTCAAGTCACCAGCCTTTCAGAGCTCTTCCTGAAATAATCCTGGCTCAACCCTGACAAAGTCAAACCTCAAGGTGTTTGGGGTGAAAGGGGGAAAATAAGATCAACTGTGTTGCATGTTACTAGGGAGACAAACCTCCACTACATTCCAGGGGAAGTTCAATAAAGGATCGAGTTAAACAGCCTTTTCTCTGCGTTTGTGCAAAAAAGACCCTAGGGGCTCCTTTACCCTAGAAGACTCCTTCTACGAGGAGCAAGGGAGCCGTCGGGCCGTCTTGGGTTTCACCAGGCCCCAGCGACCCACAGGTCAAGGGGCCAAATGCAAAAGTGACAATGTGGATAATTGCCTGCTAAAGATAATGGCCTGTTGATTGAGATCAATTACTTGCTGTAGATAGAGGGGGAAAGCAGACCTCAACCCTGCAATGTCTAGAAGCACTAAACAATGCCTGGCTGAGAGAGGGAGGTTAAGCACACACACACACACACACACACACACACACACACACACACACACACACACACAGATCCATTCACTGCACTTACAAGGACACATGTACTAACAGAGACACTGCACACAAACAAACAGATGATCAGATCTCAGACTGAAATCCATACCCTGCCGCTCTAAAACCATGACCACTATCCTTTGCAGTAAAATGTATGCTTTTATAAACATATTCTATGGACTTTGGTTGAGTACTACATCAGATTACTGATAGCAATGTAAAGTTCATTCAAATGAGACAAGCTGATGAAGTTGAAGTTGAGCACTTCCTTTTTTGAGGGAAAATTTTGTTCAAACATTTGATTTGACTACATAATAAGTAAGTGCACAAATATTCACAATGTAGTCGTGACCTTTCATGAATTACAGCAGGTCTTTGTTTCAAGGCACATTTACACAGTCTCAGTGAGTCTCAGACCAGACTTGAACTTATGAAAGTTAAAAGTCACATTTGCATTCCAAATCACAAACCACCTGTGCAATGAATGGTCTGTTTGTATTAGACATATTTTTTTCACATTCTATCATTTTTCGGCGAGACTCAGGATTTATTTTGGACCTTTTTTTTTTACCTCAGCGCTCGCCCTTTGGTCGCAGGGATGATCCCCATCAGACCTGATCTGCACTTTATCGCCCCACTTCCCTCTCTGAATAAAACATTCAAATGGGAGAGGTGTGCCCGCGATGCAATCACACAATGACCCTTTTCTTTTCCTGACTGCTTTACATGCCGGAGGTTCCTCAGGAGTGAGAGACACACAGTATTACATACACTCCCTCTGCCAAAGGGCTCAAGTGAGAAACCAGAAGCCAAGTGCTGCAGACGCTTACACACACACACACACGTGCACACACACACACACACACGCACACACACACACACACACACACACACACACACACACACACACACATGCACACGCGCACACACACACACACACACACATGCACACGCACACACACACACACACACACACACATGCACACGCACACACACACACATAGGCGGGCACACACACACGCGCACACACACACACACACACACACACACACACACACACACACACACACAGACAAAAACCCAAACAGACATACACATACAGTCACACATACACACACACACACACACACACACACACACACACACACATGCACATGCGCACACACACATGCACACGCGCACAGACACACACACACATGCACACGCACACACACACACATAGGCGGGCACACACACACACGCACACACACACACACACACACACACACACACACACACACA
>NW_027468663.1:8712094-8732094 GCF_046254945.1 Alosa pseudoharengus
CTGAAATATGAAACTTATTCTACATTAGTTTGTGAATGTGGATCTGTCTGTACGTATGAGTAATATGTTCAGCCAAGTTGGGATGGGCTGTAGATAGCACCATAGCCAAGAACACAATATCGCTAGCCTGAGTGCCAGGCCTATCTGACAATGCCTCGACACACAGGACTGTGGGGTCCATATGGGCGTGGGAGGAAGCTGTGTGCCGTCTTCAGCGGGCCTCTGTTCTCGGAAGAGCCCCTTTGAACGCAGCGGACAGCTCGTGCACTGGAAGTGTAGGAAACAGGTGCTCCGTAGCTCAAGCTGCTCCCTCCCGTTTGATATCCTTTATAAGAAACAGACGCGTACCACTGGATGGTCCATAAACGCGCCGGACCCAGGGCCTGGGAGACCATGGCATGTCAAACGCCCCACTCTCACCGCAGAGGGAGAGAGAGAGAGACAGAGAGACAGAGATAGAGAGAGAGAGAGAGTGAAAGAGAGAGTGAGAGAGAGAAAGAGAGAACACACAAGACCCCGACCACAGAGGTCATCTCCTCGCTTGCTCACCAGGCCTCCAAGGGCTCGCTCACTCATCACAGTAGAAAATGAACACATACATCATACGCTGACACAAACATGGGAACGGAGCAGAACACAAATTGAATATGTATGGTATTGGTTACGGTATTGGTTACTAAATGAGGAGTTAGATATGGATGAAGGAAAACTGTAAACAACAGAAAGGGCACGTGTGGCGGGAATATGTTATAATGTAATACACAGGGTCTTGTTCGGTTCACTGATTTATTGGCCAGATGAGGCTAAGCAGGATCAAGAGAGGTCTCAAGAGAGTACTCCGTTGTACAGTTGCTATGGGTTGAAATAAAGGGAAGAAGTTTGGCCACAAGACTTAGTGCATATTTTATGGCAGGAGAGAGGACCGCAGGCCAATTTACCAATCTGGGCTTCTGCACTTGGCAACAAATGACACACCTAAGTTTAGTTGAAGGGACTCCAGTTACAGTGGAGACGTTGAACATGGTGTCCCCAAGGCTTGGGGAGGCTCACCTGAAGGGCCACTGCAAGGGACTTACTGTTTGTTTTTTGGCCTGTGTGAGTGTATCAGCATGAGTACAGGGGCACTGACCGCTGTTGCTGACTCTGGGGAAATGTGTCCATGTTCTCTCTCTCTCTCTCTCTCTCTCTCTCTCTCTCTCTCTCTCTCTCTCTCTCTCTCTCTCTCTTTCTTACAAACACACACATACATACACAGAGAATGATGTTTATATGTACACACACACACACACACACTGATTGAAATGAATGTACACACAAGCACATGAAGTGTACACACCACACACACAAACCCATGTTCTCAACCACATACACTTAAATACACACACACACACACACACACACACACACACACACACACACACACACACACACACACACACACACACACACACACACACACAGGCCCATGTTCACACCCACATACAACACACACACATTCACACACAAACACTCATGCATGCACACATACACACACACACACACAACCACACACACACACACACAGACACATCTGGAAGCAGATACATCACCGCACAAGGATGGCTTTCTCACGCACTGCCGCCACATTTGACCACCGCCCTGAACGAAGCGACGCAGACGCAATAAAAATAAATCGCCCCTGACGATGTGTTAATCCACTCTGACAAAGCGTCTCGGGTCCGAATTAACTTGTCATATTTTATTGCCAAACTGACACCTGTTTATAATAGGGGGTTAGTGGTGACTTATGCCTGTGTTATTGTAGCCCACTCCCAGAATGTGCTCAAGTGGACACATACTACTGGTCTCAGATCAGACGAACGAGTGACCCAGTGCTTGACCTTCACTGGCACATGTTTGCAGCGGGGTACAACATGTATAAAAACCGATCCTGATACAGTCGGAGGACTGTTAAATTATTACTATCACTTATTTGAAATAAACTTTGATATTTATACTCGCTGAGTTGATTTACAGGGGTCTGCTATCTCATAAATAAGGCCGTTGGCTGTGGTTGTTGGTTACTCCTGTTCACATTTAGTGGCCACCATCTTGAAGATCAAAAGCCATATCACATTGTTCTTGTTTAGGTTAAACAGATTTTCATCCAAGTTATGTCAGCAATAATGGCAAATTTAATGATACAAGCTCTGTGATTGCAGATTTTTATTACATCTGCTACTTTAATGAGAATATTAGATTCAACACAAGACCTCATTTGATGGCTTCAATATGTTTCACAATATTGCCCATCTTGGCCGTGTCTGAGGAGAACGGAACGTGTGTTCAGGCATGTTCTCTGCTCAATATGAGCTGGCACCGCAAAGCAGGGCCTGGCTGGTGTTACCGCGAAGCCCCCTTTCCTTCTCCACCCCTCCCTACAACACTTTGCTCAGGGGGCTGTGTGATCAGAATTAGCCTGGTGTAACGCTTGGTGCCTTGGCTCCGGTTGCGACAGACTAAACTGTGGAAATGCGGCGTGCTTTCTGGAGATTTGAAGCCAAGATGTCCGCCACGTTCGCTAATCAGATTGATTAGAGGGCTGGTAATCTGGCAGGCCCCATGCACCGTGCGCTGTTTGTGTGCCGCCCGTACCACGAGGGGCCGCCGTGTGTGAGAACGCGCTTTACAGAGTCCAGAGACGCGCATGGCCCTGCTCTCAGTGGCTGTACCTGCGAGGGCTCGGGTTCGACATTTCCCAGAAGGGTCTGCTTTGAATCAGCGACCTCGCTCGGCAAGTCTCCCAATCACAAACATGAGAGGATCAGAACTCGCACTACACTCCCCCCCACCCCCTCCTTCTCTCTCTCTTTTTTTGATCTCACATTCATGCAATTCTGAGGCACACAGACTCGACTTCCTTCCATCGGACGAGAGCTCACAAACCCCCCCTCCAAATCAAAGCAGCTAAACTGTAAAATTGGCGTCTGGGCCGACAAAAAACGAGCGCAACAACAGGAGGTCTTTTCCAGTCTCCGAGTATGAATTCAGCACTTTGAATCCCACCTATTGAAATGACTTTTTCAAGGGGATGTGGGAACTGAGATAGTGGAGGCAGGGAGGGCAAAAAAGCCCCAGGTTTTTTAAAGGGAGGAAGCTCCGGTCTCAATGACCTTACTGTTACCTTAACAACGCGGTTTTGCGCCGCACTCTTCCTGGTCCCGTCTAAATGCAGCGCCGTCCCAGGAACTGGCCTTCCTCTCATTTCCTGTCTGTCGCCTGTTTGAATTACGCCCCGCTGCCTCTCCCCACTCCGCTCCGCTCCGCTCCGCCACATTCCCATTGGCTCCACATCCTTGGAAGGGAAAAACGCTCAGACGCGGGCGGATCGCTGACGGATGCATGCCTCCTCGCAACCTCTGCTGTTCAACCAGTGAGGAATTCCTGTGCTGTTTCAGACCAAACGAAAGTCATAACATGGCATATGTGATGCATACTGGGTTGCTCGACTCCGTCTTTTCTTCCTCCTTCTCCTGCCCCTCACGTTTATTTCAAAAGGGTGCACACACCCAAACATTATGTTTATCAAATGTTTATCAAATGTTTTTTTAAAAACAGTCAAAGTGGTTACTGTTTTATTAGGCACCTCTTGGGTGCTTTTACGATTTGAAACCGTGCCTCGTAATGGGCATGAGACATCTAAACAGTGAACAGAGAATCTGTGAGTCAAAGCTCTGCAGTGGGTCCTGATGAATAACGCATAATATGGGGGATTTTAGAATTGCAGAATTGTCCAGGAGAGGGGGAACATAATCGGCCGCTCCAGCCTCCGTTCAGCTGAGCCGGCGGTAACCTGAGCGTCGGCCCGGGCGGCTTGGCCAGACTGCGGCGATACATGGCACGACTGGAGGCGGGCAGGCGAGCTGGCTGGGGGACTGGGCAGGCGGGCCGGTGGGCAGGCAGCCTCCTGGAGACTTCCTGCTCCAGTGTAAACCAGAGGAAAAGGAGACCTTACAGTTGCGACCGGAGATGTAAACTGTAGTCAATGCGGTTTTGTATGGCTCATGAAGCTCTGAAATCCACTCCCAAACCCCCCCCCCCATCAACTCCCTTGCGAGGGCCTCCAGTACAGCCATCCACTCAGGGGATCTGCATTAAAATGTTATTGCTTAAAGCTCAGAGCATGGACACAGTCATTATCTCAAATGGGCCCTCGACAGGACTTTTTTCAGGAGCCCGACCAGGTGCCCGCCTGGGCCTGCAGCCCTGTGGGCTCCAACACACAGGAGAGACGAGGGGGCGAGAAACAGACCCAGCAGCCGTGGTTCATTTTGGGAAGTGTAAGAGCGGAGATTGGTGAAAGGCTCCACGCTTACGCCCAACTTGTAGATGTTATCGCTTAACCTGAGCACATGTGTGTGTGTGTGTGCCCGCAGAATCAGTGATGGACATTGTTACTTTAACGACGAACGATCCATACCTTTTTTTCTCTCTCTCTCTCTCTAATGAAAGTGCAAGAGTTGCTCAGGTCCAGACTTGAGGCCAAATTCCCCCAAAGGCAGTTAAAAATGAATTTATTATGCTCGTTTAGATTTCAATGCGTGTTCCAGAGAAATTGGGGAATTATAAAATGGGCCTCTATTTTTCTCCTCTCTGCGTATGCATAAATGTTGAGCTCAGTCCAGCAAGTGTTTTACATGTCCCTCAGTGTTCTATGAATGCGCTCTATGGACACTGTGTGAGGGGCTTTCTGCACGCTAAGCCCTTTTTCACAGTGTCTGGCCAGCACATTAGCTCAGTCTAATGGCCGCACCAAGCGTAATGAGTTAACATTCTCACACACTAATAGCACAGTGATTACTCAGGCTCTCAGATAGCCTGACGCTCAGGCCTTAAAGTGAAGACTCCTTGAGCAGGGCTTCCTTTTTTTAAAACAAATACATATCTGTGCCTTGGGCCCACATTCATCCATATTTGTCTTGTGTGAGTGAGTGTGTGTGTGTGTATGTGTGTATGTGTGTGTGTGTGTCTCTGTGTGTGTGTGTCTGTATGTGTGTGTCTATGTGTGCTTGAATCTGTGTTGGAGGGAGAGTGTGAGTGAGCGTTTGATGGCAGACTGCCTGGATTATGGTGGACCATTGTGTGTATGTGCTTGGCTGAGTTTTCCATCTCAGTTAAGAACGTCCAGTGTGTGTGTGTGTGTGTGTGTGTGTGTGTGTGTGTGTGTGTGTGTGTGTGTGTGTGTGTGTGTCTGAATGTAGGGGTGAACTTTATGTGTGTGTGCTTGTATGTGTTTGTGTTTTGTGTCCCAATGCACTTGTGGTTGATTTTTATGGTCCTATACATATGTATTAAATGGATGCATGCTAGTCAGTATGCATCAGAAATTGGAGTGTGCATACAAAAGACGACATATCTGACCTCATGCATGTGCATTTGCACATATATGTATGCCTATATATGTGCATGTGTACATGTGCGTATCTGCGAGTGTGCATGTGTGTGATGGTCCATCGTTCTGTGTGTGTGTATGTGTGTCTGTATGTGTGTTTGTGCTTTTGTGTGTGTGTACAGTATGTGTGTGTTTGTGTGTGTGTCTGTGTGTGTGTGTGTACAGTATGTGTGTGTTTCTGTGTGTGTGTACAGTATGTGTGTGTTGGTGTGTGTGTGTGTTTGTGTGTGTGTGTGTGTGTGTGTGTGTGTGTGTGTGTGTGTGTGTGTGTGTGTGTGTGAGAGCGAGCACGGGTTGTGGGGTTGTGGAGGGCTGCTCTGGCCCAGCTGAGGCTCGTCTGTGGGGCTAGCCTGTGGGTCTCAGCGGGACTGCTCTCTCCGCCACGCCGAACTCTTGCTCCAGAAACACAGCCCATTTGTCAGACGGCAGATACGCGGTTTTCTGCCTCAGCATTCATCACATTCTCGAACGGTCAAGCTGAGTTCGCCCGTCTCCCCCCCCCCCCCCTCTCTCTTTGTGCTGAGACGGCCATGCAGTGTTCCCTGGCCGAACACAAGAGGGGGCTTAGCATTACCACACAGTAAGAGCGACTTGGACTCGGCAGAAACGAATGTTTAGTTTGTTATGATTATGTGGCAAGGGGTACGCTGATGCGATTAGCACTGACCCGTGAGAAAAGAGATGTTTATTTGTGGCTAGATGCTACCTGTGTCTAAAGAGTATACAAAAACACGCCACACAAGATGTCGATCAGAGTGATGCATCGTTTGACAAGCCGTTAAATGTTGTGCCACTTAAGGCCACTTAAATGCCACCAAATCCAAATCCAAGAAGTTGGAAAGAACACGGATAATATCAGCACAGGAACAGCTGAGTAAGCTAAAAAGTGCCTGAGGATATATAGCCACATGCTGCCATTAGAGAACAATGCCATAACAGTCTAGAATCGCTTCCACCCCGTAAAGGAAATCTACTGGCCACAACGCGATAGGGAGTGTTTATTTGATTTAGGGAACACCATGTTTAAGCTTCGTTTCCCCTACCTTACAGCTCATATTACGGTAAATATGCCCTCCAGGTTCCCATTATTGTGATATAAACCAAACAATATGACCATATAATGAGAGTTAGTCAATACAGACTTTGATAATACCTGTGTTTAGGGTTATCATTCAAAATCACTTTGTGAATAGCATGCAAAACATACATTACTGGTATATTGACATTACTGGTATATTGGCTCATTTCTTTCATAATCTATAAAACACATTGCGTGGGAAGTGTATTGAATTCGAGTCTAATCTGCGTCAGTGGCACTGTCAGCAGCAGTTGAGAGAGAGAGCGAGAGAGAGAGAGTGGTGGTCGTCAAAACGCCTGATTTTGTTTTTCCACATAATAGCTGAAGAGAACTTTCATCCTGGTCAAAGGCCATGGTTCGTAGGGTGAGGGACCCTGCTGAGCCACGCCAGGGCGCAGGAGGACATCAAAGAGGCTGTGTGCGGCGGTCATGTTCAGGTTCAGGTTCTGAGGCATTAGGCCTGTCCATTTCTCCCCACGCTGGGAGTCCCCTCACCAGACGCTCCGACAGCTCCATGCTAAGGAGAGCGATTAATCATGCCTTAACTGTGTGGGCTCGCTGGGACATTATGTTATTTCTTGCCTGTCAAAAAACACAAAAAACAAGACACAGTGCCGCGATGCCGCCGGAGGTCCTTTTTAACAGTGTTCTCCTGGACGTTTGAGGGCGCGGCAGAGAGGCCAGAACACAGGAGTGGCCTTTTCAGGGGGAATGTTGTTGACTTTGGAATCTCCCTTGTTTCCCTTCGTCACAAGAATAAGGGCTGGGGTGAACTTTATGGGGCATTAGACTGACATTTGGATCTCAGCAGCCCTCCCTTCACTTTGATGTCACCCCCTGCAATTATTACCCTGCTAGCCCCCACAACCTGGGGGAAGGGGGAAAAGACAGAAAGATATAAAGAACGAAAGAAAGAAAGAAAATTGTGACGCGTCAGTCTGGTATGCCCACCATTTCATTTTGTCTTTCAGGATACTATTTTATGCACGTTTCTGCAACAGACATGTCAAACGCTCCGAAGGCAAACAAGTCAGCAGTCCGCAGACACGTCTTCACACAGTCTTGGAGTCTTAACACACTAAGATTTGGTGTCATTTTAAAAACACCGCAAAATTAAGACTTCAGATGTAGATAATTTTACTACTCTCCTGGGGATATTATTCACTCTAATAACCTAGAATAAAAAATAAAAAAACACAAATGACTCTGAATGATGACTGATAACAGTACATTTCTGAGAGTTTCCCAAAGCTGTGTGTGTGTGTCCCCATGAAACCCTGACGTCCACCCTCTCTCCCAGTCGAGATGCTGTCTCGGACAACTCTGGTTTGCATTCTAGACTTGTCAAATAAACACGTGAGAAAAGTGCTGGAAATCAGTCCTGTGTGTATTTGAGATGTCACGTATCCAAACAGCCATGAGTGTCTGAGTCTTCAGCACACATTCTAAATACCAGTAGGGACAGCGTAGCAGCAGAACTCCTAAATTTAGGGTTTTTAAGGTGGGACTTGACCCCATTGCAGCCCCCCTTTTGGCATTTTGAACCCCAGCTGGAGACGAGCCTATCAAAGCAAGATGTGGATTCCCTGAATGCACTGCGTAAGGAATGCATCAGTGACAGACTGGTTATGTATCACCCAAACAGGATGCATGCTGAAAAGTGAAGCTCAAAGTTGCTTTGGGAAGTCAAAGGCCTCTGCTGTTTCTCCCTCCGACTGCTTTTAGGGAGCTGTTCTTTTGGATTATAAATTGTCAAGAAAAAGACCACCTGTGTACTAAGCCAACCATGTCAGATTCTTAAATGCTGACTTCTGATTTGTCGTCTGTGTGTGTGTGCGTGCGTGCTTGCCTGTGTGTGTGTGTGTGTGTGTGTGTGTGTGTGTGTGTGTGTGTGTGTGTGTGTCGGTGTGCCCATTTGGAAGCAATTTGATGCTGTTAATATGAGTATTATTTTAATTGTAATAATTACGGGTTAAACGGCGAGAGCGTTTCGGCACCATTCACAGCCTGTGAAACCTACCGAGACTTGCTGACAAGAAGACAACCAGACTCCCCTCAGACTCATACCTCTGTCACTTTCTTCATCCTCACGATCTTCACTCTTACCTCATCCTGAAATCACACAAACATGCACGCTCTCAAGCTATTTTTACTCCTATTCCTGCCTATACAGTAATAATACCGCGATTTTCTGATGAAAAACATATACTTGTGAAAGTATTTTCTCTTTGCATGATTAAGGTGACTTATGTTGGAGAGCCAGGGTGGCTCTTGAGTGAGTAGTGCGGTAGTGGTAATCTGAGAACAGTACAGCACAAAACACAGCAAATCAAATCACGGACAAAACGCTGATAGCGCACCTCGCTAAAACTCAGCTTGCCGGGTGAAGAGTTTGTTGGCTCAGCTCTCAGTGGCTTGACCTGGCGGTGACCCCACCGCTCAGCACAGTTCCAGAGGACCGAGTCCGAATCTGGGATGGTTTAACCTTCAGCAGACCTTGGAGGTGGGTGGTACAGAGTGCGTTTTATATACCTGTGTGAAGCCCTGTTAAATCTCTATTAGCTGCCATGGTAACACAGGCCAAATGAAATCATGCACAACAATAAATCCATTATTGTTTGCTATCTCTGAAAACACACCTACACCCTCTTAAACAGCTACTCTCTCATCTGTCCACAAGAGAGTCCCCGGGCTACTAGAATACGGCATGGGACAAGAACGCCGGAGCACATTTCTTTTTTCTTCATCTGCTGCAGCCAACCCTGGAGGCCTGTAAAGTCTTTTAAACAGGGATTTTAAAGAGGACGGTTTATGTAAACTGTATTAGGGGCTTTTGTGAGAAAATGAGAGCGGTAATTGTTGGCATTCCAGCAGTTTCAATACATAAACTATGTGACCGTCAGCCGTGAACAAGGCAGCTGTTAGCAATTTCTGCAGCAGATAATAATCGCGCTCCATGCAAAGCAGCGTTCCTCAGGCAGACCCTCGGCTGTGGCCCGCTCGCTCGCCGGGACTGGAGACGTTTAAAGAATGGTTGGTTTAGTTTAAATAACCTTGGGAGAAAGTGAAACGGGACCTCCTCCGCACACGTTAACTGTATTACTTTCTCAGTGCACCCGGCCACGGATCTTAACTGAACTGAATGTGCCCCCCCCCCCCCTCCCATACATGTGGTGATTGAGATTATTTTATTGTCAAATGCAATTTTTTGCATTAACAACAGATGTTTACATACAGTAGTCTACCTTTGCCGTGTAGTGCTGCTGCTGCTTCATGAGTACTTGTTGAATCCATATGTAGTCACCATTCATTTGCATGCCCAATTGGCAACTGCAGGGTTCAGGCCTCAGACATGGCAAGCATGACTCAAGCGGAGATGTTTTTCCTGTAACTTGAATGTGTGATGCAGATCTTAACCACAGTGACAATTTGGGCCGAAAACGTCATTTAGTGATGACTACCAGTGGTCTGCTAATAGCCCACATGTGCTAGGCAAAAACAGCAAACATGTCCACTGAACCCTGACAATTGAGCTTTCCATTACAGATTCTCCGGAGCAGTTACAGAGGAGCTGTCGCCGTAGTCTTGCTGCAAACAGATAGAGGAAAGCAGCTGTGCTTGTCTTTATTAATGATCTATTGGATTCTGAGCCCCCTCTTCAAACCTCCTCAGTTATGCCCGGGCAAGGTTCTCACTGTTTCGGTGACAGCTGGAGACATGACATGTGACTGCCTTTAAGGTAAGACTGTGCTAGCTTGCTCCCTAATGAAGTGTCTGAACAGAAGCCTTTATAAAATGTCTCTCTTGGTCTCTAAATCAGTGAAGGTGTCTCCCTTGTGAAATAATGCTTGTGCAAAAATACAGTTGCACTATTGTTGGGTAAATAATGTGGTTATTGGTGTAAAGCCATGCAAGGTCCTACATATTGTAGCTCTTACTCATGAAGTGCAGTGCTACACGTAACAACATGTAAAATAGTGCCCTGAGGTGCACTGCATTTCCCAGGGTTGCATGTAGTAAACTATTGTTTTGTGTGACATGTGTGACATTTACTCTGATATTTTGAGAACACATATAAATATGAAGAAAACTTATCAATAGTGGGTTTTGATTTCAGTGTCCTTGCAAGTGATAAACATAGTTATATATTTATTTAAATGTATAAACTTTCACCCAAGATCAGGGATGTGGTGGAGGCTAAATGCAAGTAAACACAGTTAATCCACCTCTTTTTTTAGAGTTTATCCACCTCTCAAAAGAGTTTATTCACCAACTGCAACTTTTAACATTTAAAAAACACACTGTAAACTGTTTAAACCCTTAAACCCAAGTCCATACGGTAACACTGTTTACATATAATAACTGCATTGTAATTACTAATTAATGTAGTCATTAATTATCAGTTAATTATAAAGTCATAAGTATATCTTTGTAAGTCAGGGCCCAAACTTGCAAAGTGACATTATCCTTTAAGACTGAATTAAACAAAGGAACAACACCAGTGAGCTAATTTTACATTGTGCTTCTTCCCACCTCTCAACCTGAGGGTGTTCTCTCACACCAATGACACATAGCGGTTGGCTGGTTCAGGTTAAATGAAGCTTCCCATGTGTCCTCTTCATGACCCTACTTGAATATTCACCACCAGCAGCCGGGGAAAGGGGAACTCTCTTCTCCCCAAATCTTCCCAAACTGTGATCACGCACCAAAAGGGAGAAGCCCTCATATAATGCAGTTTATGGAGACCCTAATATAAGACCATTCAGAGCACAGACCAAAGTATATATTTTATTTTATTTTAAGTACCACAGCACCACAGTTTTAATGGTGGTTCCATCAGAATCAGTCATCATCGTAAACATGACTAATGATGATAGTTGTAAATATTACTTGGTCACGGGTGTTGAAATTTCACAGCATGTGACATTATCATTTTGAAATTCTTCTATACAATTCCTCAACATATAAACATTATATTCATTAATGATCTTGCTATGTGTGTGGGGTTGTCCTGTTTGTAAAAAAAAGCCATTAGCTTCGTCCACCATCCCACTGAGTCAGGCAAAGGGGGGTCGCCTTTGATTGGCAGCTTCGTGGTCAGTTCCAGGAGTGACCATCTGATACAACTGATGTATCAGGTAACTGCCAAGATGGCAGCGTTCCCCTGCGGATCCCATCACCCCCTCCCCACCCCTCCCTTGCGCCCTGTGTCTTCTCAACAGGTGCCGGCCCAGCGTGGGGGATTAGCCGTTCCTCGTTCTCACATTCCAACGCCCTGGCTCCCAGTTGGAATGACCTAGGTGGCAGAGAACAATCCAGGCCTGGGAGAGGTCAGGTGAGGCAGGTGACCCATGGAGAGTCGCTCGGGTGACCCGCGGACAGGCGCTGGCGACGGGAGGAAGGTGAGCCGAGAGCTGCTGGGTTTGGCACGCCGGGGCGAATCCGGGACGTGTCAGCACACACCGAGCCCTCGGTTAGGGTCACTGCTGCAGGAAGCCCGTGTGAGAAAGAGGAGATCCATTTGGTGACACAATAGGGGCGTAAGACAGGGGACCCAATGGGGGTGTGAAGGGATGGCGTGTGGGTTAGCATGAGCTAGGATGCACTAGTGAACACAGTCACAAATATACATGTATAGCAGAAAGACACTTACAAACATTGCACAGGCCTGCCATCAAAGGCAATGACAGAATTATACTATTCAAATTCATACAGTAAACTCTCATCTAATAAACCCATTTTATGTCTCCTGGGAAGCTTTGATTTATTTTTTCAAAAGGAGCTTATGAAAAAAGAAGGTGATTTCCTTTTCCACCTGTAAATCAAAGGACTTGCTGCCACGCTTCAAAAGAAATACAGTCGATCTGGTCGGTAGAAGGCAGAAGAGCGTGGAATGTGAAGCATGACACTGGTGCAAACTGGTTGAAACTGGGGTCACCACTGGCATTGTGTTCATGGGGTCTGGCGCTGGTGGGGGTGGACAGGATGAAACAGGAGTGGTGGCCGGCGTTCAGGGTGCAGAATCCGGGCGCCACGCAGCTGAGCCCATGAAATGCTACGCCATCCTCCTGAGGAGCGTGTGCAGGGAGGGGGGGGGGGACATGAAGAGGCCACCTCGGCTATCAATCACTCTGGGTGGGGCCAGCATCCTCGCCGCCACTGTGCCACCGCCAGGGCAGAGGGGACTGGGCCAAGGCTCAGGCATTGGGTGTCTTCCCTCCTACTCGACGATCCCCCAACCCCCCACTGCCCGGTAACCGGAGAGAGACAGGCGGGCAGAAGACAAGGGGAAGACAGGGGAAGACAGAGGACAAAAGGCAAGAAGAGGCCATGCGATGCGAGGATGACCCTCCGAGGCTCTGCCACTGAAGGTGAGAGCCCTGTGAAACCCGACGCCCCCTGCCAGAAACCTGAAGAGGGACGAGGAGGAGGAGGAGACATGAGAAGCGAGCAAAACACCAAGACAGGCGTGACAGAGGCCTGGACAAAGTGTGTGTTCCGTTCGCTTGGCAAACTCAAGGGAAAAACACACAAACACAAATAAAAAAACAACTTTGAAATACGAAGCCGTGGATGGCCGAATTTGGAGGCAGTTAACTCCACAGACTCCTTTGTTCACACGCATAGTTCAGAACTCTGGAATCACTGCGTCATGCACGTCTCATGGAAATGCCGGTCTGGTCGACGGTGGACTTGAGGAATGCCTTCCTGAGTGTACTGTGTCACTCCAGATTTATTTTGAGCCATTCATCAATGTAACATTTCAATGTTGTACCCACACCCCCCCCTAACCCCCCCTCCCCCGAGCTGCTGTGTGTTCTGCCCAGCAGTTATAACCCACATAGTGGACCAAACCAACTAGGTGGGAGGGGACAGCAGCGCTGGCCACCTAAGGTTATATTTAACACAGCCAGGACAACAGCACTTTATATTCACGACGCACGTCCAAAGTTTCCACGGGATCTCTGGAGCCAAGAAGTGGTCAGAAACAATTTGAGGTCTTCGCTACAGTTATATTCTTTTGGACAGGAGCACGATCCACCCCAGTGAGTTGGCTGGGGCCCCTGGACGATGGCGCGTACGACTCAGCGGCGCACAGACGCAGGCTCAGACGGCCCGGTGACGACAGACGGGCTGCAAACACATAGGGGGCCTGTCCAAACCCATCAGAAGAATGGGCTACTTTCTCATGTCTTCTCACTGAACCCGTCAGTCATGGCGCTCACTGACAAAATACCACCAAAGAGAAGCAGACAGCAACTCTATTGGAAATTCATAATAAGTTGCAATAGATGTAATGGGTTTCCAGTTTGTCGCACTATTTGAGGGGATATTACCGTTATACATATCCCATCTCACGCCTTCCCATGATACATTAGTGTTTTGACACAGTACTCGTCACATATGTTAAGGCAGAGAGTAGACGGTTTCTTTGTGAGAGAAACAAGACATGGTGCTTACATACTGTGTGTGTAATAAGGTTTCTGTGTTTTGACATGGCGTGAAATGGGAGCAGTGGAAACAGGCCGAGGGCTGGGCGTAGGTGGCCCCATGCCTCATGTGACCTGGCCGAGGTTTGGCCTCGTCGGGAGCGCCAGGGCTTGGCCTCTGCCCACAGACCTGTGCTGAAGGAAACAGGCTGACTGACTGCCATGCGGCCGTGTTCCAGGCTACATGGAGTCTCTTGTACGTCCTGCATTTTAACTATTCATCTATGAATCATACTACACGCAAAGAAAGCTTGACATTTCACATCATCTTCAGAGCATGCAACTGCTTAAAAAAAAATCTATTCACATCTAGCTGTGGCTGTATAGTTAAAAGTAAAAACAAGACTGCTACACAATCATCTAAAAGTGTGTCAAAGGCTACACTCTACTTCTTGGTGTACAGTTCTCTTTACTTTATTCTTATGTTGGCCTTGAGCCAAATATCACCCTAAATTGTGTATTGAGATTTGAGCTATTCTAATGCTTTACTAATCTTTGTAGAAACAGACATTTCGACCGTAGTAAATTATGCCACATTTTATACATACCATATGCAAAAGATGTAATGAAGTACATAAGATTCACAAGTTGATATGCATACATGCCCAAATGCAGAGATGTAGGTTGCACACACACACACACACACACACACACACACACACACACACACACACACACACACAGACACGCCAATATGCACACACGCACACACACACACACACACACACGCACACACACACACACACACACACACACACACACACACACTTACATCCTCTCATATCAGATCACATGCATCGATACTGGAAACCTACTGTCCTTTTGATGTGACTATGCAACATGATACAGGAGTTATTATAGTTAAGCAGGCCGTGAAGATAGCTGCTCATTCGTCCAGATATCTCCTGTATAGTGTAATCAGATGCAACCTGAGACTCCCTCATTTGGAGACTCCCTAATCCCTCCTCTGTACTATGTAAATATAGAACTCAACCATGCTCATCCTTGGAGTTAGCATCCCCCCCCCCTGCAAAAGAAGACTGCTGCCATTGACCTGTGGCAAATCTGATGTTATGAGAAAAAAATCAAAACCTCACACGTTCAAATCAAACGCAGGCCCGTCCTGAGCCCCAAAAGCCAAATGCAGCATGCCTGCACGCTTGAAATATAAGCAACGGATCCGACCATGTGAAAGCCTTTTCAGTGTGCGGTGCACACTGATTTTGTTGTGGGGGGCATGTCGGCAGCTCTGGAGGCTAACGCTAGCCCTGCCTGCTTTTAAAAGGAGCACCTGTGCCACATAAATCTGTAACAAACTCCCAGACCAGTATGTTACATTTCTAATAAGCGTCACCGCCGAGGGGAGGGGGTAAGTGCAAGAGAATGGCTACTGTATGGGCCCTGTAATAGGAGCCAGCTGTGGTCGGCCATGTTAGGGGCCGCGCTCCGTTTGGGGAGCGTGTTACTGGAAGATTTGCGCCAGGGAAAAGCTGGCAGGCACATCATAAATCCTGCTCGTTGGGTTCACTCTGCTGTTACGGAGGAGACCCACAACAAGCAAATTGCCTTTTGATTAGTGAAAAATCCCCTCCCTTCCGCACGGCACGCACTCGATCCTGTTTGGCCGTCCCAGACGCACTCTGGTGCATACACACATGCACCCATGCACACACACACACACACACACACACACACACACACACACACACACTAACACATACGCATACACACACACACACACACACACACACACACACACACACACACACACACACACACACACAGGCAAAGAAGTCAAGGCTGACCTTTTTTTTCTTCCGTGCTCATTCTGAAGGATTAGATTGCGTCTGGTTTTGTGTGACTAAATCAGCTATTCATACTATTTAGAGGTCTGACACCCCACGACAAGTATATTCTGGGTTTATTAGAGGACATGCAAAAATACCACAAAATAACATTATGATTTCAACTATGTGTCAGAGAAGCACAGAGGTCTTTCCAAAACATATCAAGTCTTTCTGTCAGCATTCATTCTACTTCAGTTCCTGACCTGTCCCCTTTTCTTCTCTCAGAAGCATTCTTGTCTTTTACTTTTTATTTTTGTGTGTGTTATAGTGGTGGTTAGCGGGCCAAGCATATGTGTAGACATAGGGGATCAGTGGAAGCATAAACAGACCCCCATCTGTCTGATTGGACGGCCGCGCCTTATAGGCCGAAAGCTTCTCTCTCTGTGAGCTCGGGGAGCCGCTGGGCAGGCGAGCGTTCAGAGTGGACTCCTGTGTCTCTGCTGAAATGATTACTCAGCGCAGGGAAGGGACAAAATACAACAGGCAGCACCTCTGACACCCGCCATCTACACTACTGCCCCTCTGCCCTGCTAAACACCATCCTCCTCCTCCTCCTCCTCCTCCTCCTCCCCTCCTCCTCCTCCTCCTCCTCCTCCTCCTCCTCCCCTCCTCTAGTCCCAGTGCCGCGTGGCAAACACGGGAAGCCCGCAAGGAGGCATGAAAAAGGGGAGAAAAAACATTCCTGTCCGTGCAATCGCTGTAAGCACTACATCACATTTATTAAGGCTCCTAAATCAGACGCTCCTGGAGGGGGTTGTGGGGTTCGGCCGGCCTCCGCGCTCCCGGCAGCGCTGCCGCTCCAAATGGGCCTACGCGGGCCAGACGCCACCACACAGCACGGCACGGCGCGGCGCGGCAAGGTGAGGGGAGGGGAGGGTCGCGAGGTCTAGCGGCCCGCGCTCCTTCACCCCCCCCCCCCCGTTTCTTTCTCTCTCTCTCTCTCTTTTCGTTCTCATCCTTTCAGGGGTGGGAGTTTCCTCGTAGACGGAGTCCAGAGATGGTGTACCAGTATTAATAGTGGCAGAATCTGCCTTTTTTTCCCCTCTCCTTTCCTCTCTGTCTCTCTATCCGTCTTTCCCACAGGCTAAGGCAGGAGCTCTATTTTTCCCCATCTCACTCCACTTTTAACTATGAGCAATTTGTGTGTGTGTGTGTGTGTTTGTGTGTGTGTGTGTGTGTGTGTGTGTGTGTGTGTGTGTGTGTTTGCGTGTGTGTGCGTGGGTGTGTTTGTCTGTGTTTAAAAGCTGGCAGCGAGAGAGGACAGCAGTTCAGTTTAGGTCCAGGACAGGGAGGGTGGGGCTGGGTGTGTGTGTGTATAAGGGGTGGGGGGGTGTATGGGCCCCACAGAGAGAGGAAGCTGGAGGGTTGAAACTGTACCCATTTCGCCCCTGACTGCCAGCAGAGTACAGCGTCCCAGCCCAACAGTCAACCAGGCCTCCAGCAGACCAGCGACCCAGAGGCCCATGGCAGCCCTCCTCACTGCCTACTCCAGCCTCTACTCCATCTCAGCCAGACCCAGAGGGAACCCATGAGGGGAGCCTGACTGGACATACGGAGCCGAGAGCTACATTCACACACGTATGGCACATACACACACACACGTACGCTCATGTACACACGCACATACCAACACATACGCACACACACAAATACATACATACACACACACACACACACACACACACACACACACACACACACACACACACACACATCCCTACAATATAATACACACACACACACACATCCCTACAATATAATATACACCCACATACACACACACAATACACTCACACATGCCCATACACCTCCACTTTTCCTGCCACAGTGCCCTGTTTTTAATCATGGTCCACCACACATTTATTTTATCCGGGCAGAAATTGCTGATGGGCCATTTTTTCAAAGCCTGGTTCACCATTCAACTCTCCCATGCTGGTCAGAATCAGAGCCCACTCGTGTGAAATACAGCATACGTCGACTCTTTGCAGATGCACTTTCGAGGTTTCTCATGTTCACGCATTGGCGCACATTATGTTCCTAACCTCAGTTTCTGTTTTTCTTTGGCATACTTGTTATAGCTTTCATGCAACATTTGAAGTTTTGTGATTTCCCCAAGTATTGTTTAGGTAACCTTTGTATACTTCATTTTTTCACTTAAGTCATGTGCTGGGCTTTTCCCCCAGTGAATTGAGCCTTCTGGGTTTAATTGTCTAACCCCATCAATTCATACACATTTTTACTACTTAAACTTTTATTACTTAACTTTTATTATACTTATAACATATTATATGTATACTTTTATTACCTAACTTTTATTACTTATACTTTTATAATATATTTCTCTACAAACACTTTTCCGATTGGAACACAACTCTCTCAATCACTTCCTCGCGCTCAATCAAGATACCACGTGTGTGTGTGTCTGTGTCTGCCTGGTCTAATGGCAAAGCTGTACGTATGTCTAGCGGTTTGGATATTGGCAGTCCCAGACTAATGTGCTGAGAAGTAAATTGTGCTTCACAGCTTTTGTAGCGGGTGCTGAATCCCTGTTTTCATTGTAATTATTTTTTAGTACAATGGACACTGTATTTTAAGTGAACACATGCAGAAAGCATTATTGATTTAGTGCATTCTCTGAGGCGTTTGGAGGGAAATGAGAACTGACGGGGGTCATAATATCTAACAGCAAATCTGCTCGTAAACCGCACGTCTAAAGCCATTACTCCATCTAGGCTCAGAACGCTCCGAATGGGTGTGTGACACAGGAAGAGAAACACGTAGACCTTCTCTCCCTCCCCTTCTCTCTCTCTCTCTCTCTTTCTCTCCACGTCGCTCCACGTTTATGTGAGTCATAGTAAAAACCAGTAGAAAGAAAGCAAAGCTTCTGTTTGAAAAACATCCTCCATGTACAGTGAGCTCCTCCAAAACTGGGTCCCGCTGCGAGCGTTTGATCTCCGCAACAAATACAGAAACAAGGGCCCACGTCGGATGGTCTGAATTAGCCATTTTTTTTTATTATTATTGCCCAAAATCTGAACGTGGCCGGCTGTCGAAATAAACACGCGAGCGCACCTGTCCTGCCGAGGATGACACCGAAACTCTATCCAGGTCCGGGAAGGCTGCCTGGACGGATGTTGTGGAGGGTCGGGGAGGAGGCCGAGGGAATCTAGGTTTGGGGCCCTGGGGGTGCTGGGGGTGCGTGGGGAGGTGGGGTCACCAGTCCGAGGTGGAGTGTGGTTGGAGGTGGTGTTGGCACTCATGTGTAGCGGGTACGGTAACGGTCCAGAGGGGTGAGAGGTCAGGGTGGGGGTGGAGGGGCGTGAAGGGGGTGTCGGTGAGGACTCTGACGCGGGGACCTGGGGTGCTGAGAGCTGCTCACCCGGGCAAGAGTTCACTCCCATCACTGGAGGCCAATCTGTTCCAGACGTGGTAAATGACACATTATTGGATCCAGACCCGGCACGGGCGCTGTGTATATTACATTACCAGACACCAGCCTCACTTAAGCATCATTACCTCCACCCTCTGAGAAAAAGGGAAAGAGTGAGAGAGGGAAGGAGAAAGAGAGGAGAGAGAGAGAGAAAGAGAGGGAGCTATTACCTCGAGCCACGCACAGAGGGTGCTTTTTCCTGCCAGCACTCATTCAAATGCTCTCTCTCTCTCCCTCTCTCTCTCTCTCTCTCTCTCTCAGTACCTCTCTGCCTCCCACTCTTTTTCTCTTTCAGTGTCCAATCCGCTCGCCAGCCCACAAAACACCACCCTGGTGCTCGGCTTGCTGGGAAACTGTCAAATATACCAGCCCCAATCCCGTCCACTCCGGAACACCCAAGACGTTCCATGCCTGGAGGGATTTTTGGGAAGATATTAGAAACACACGAGAGAGGTCCTGCTCTTCTCCGCTCTCCTCTCCCTCTCCACTCCTCCGGCTCCCAGCCCCATGGTGATAGAGCCAGGGTCTGTAGACAGGCTGTGCTGTGACCAGGGTGGAGCTCAAAAGGGTTTTAAACTTTAAAATAAAAAGAAATAAAAAAACTTGATCCTCAAAAGGCAATAAGAGCTCCCCGGAGGAGGGCTGGTGCAGAGGGGAGTAAGCAGCGGGATAAAAATGTGTTTGTTTTCCATATTCAGCCTGATTGATATGTTCATAGACCATG
>NW_027468663.1:8737094-8752094 GCF_046254945.1 Alosa pseudoharengus
GGGCTGGGAGAGGAACCTGAGGTGCAGTTACAGCAAAGACACTGGGAAATGTATGTACTCAGCACATAACATCAGCTCCCATTCCAGTTGAACTTAGGGACAGTGCTACGGTTTAACTCAGGGACAGTGCTACGGTTTAATTCAGGGACAGGGATACGTTTATGGTTTAACTCAGTGACAGTGCTACAGTTTAACTCTGGGACAGTGATATTGCTTCATAGTTTTCCGAACTTTTTGCAATTATGCAATTATACAGTGTTATACTGCAATGTAAAATGTAATTATAATACAATTACACAGTTTCAAGTAAACTCATTTGAATTTGAAACATTGATACATTTAGTAACATACAGAAGTTTGTATTGATGTGTAAGGGCACAGTAGCTTTTTCAGTCACTTTAACAGCAAAATTCTCTATTTAAGGAAATATTTTTATTGTGACGCCACATCGTATTCTAAATTGTCCATAAAATAAAAACGCTAACAGGACCAGAAAAAGAGTGAATCTGCAGGACGTTCTTACCGATCCTTACCTATAGAGTTGACCACGAAATGTCTGTGTTTGCGCTGCGCTGCGACCGAGCTGGCCTCACATCGGAGAGAACACATGTTGAACCTTGTTCCGCTTTTGTTTAAATCCGATGTTCCCGGTTAATTCACATATAAATATGCACAAAGCTGCAGAGGTTTCTTAATTTCCTGTGCAGCCCACACACCACTGCAAAGATCCCTGGGCTAAAAGCTATATTATGAACCTGAGAAACTGTAATCTGCAATAATATTTTTTTCACTCTCCAAATATCATCCAACAAAGGGCTTTCTCTCCATTTGGGGTGGAATTACCTGTACAAATAGTTCAAATTATTTATGTTTCAATCTAAGATTTTTATGCATATGTGAAATGAAAATGAATGGACCTGCAGTTCATGAAGCTTTAAAACTATCACAGTATGTGCGGATGTGAGTTTTGTTTTTATGTTGTATTTATGTGTACATTTTGTTACAGTTCTTCATGCCATAATCTATTATTTAAAAAAAAAAAAAAAATATTAGTAACATTTGAAATTTAAAATATCAAGAATGTTTTAAGACATTACATACTCATCAATTACAGAAGTAAAAGTTTAATATTTCACAAAGTCATAATAATAATAAATAATTTCAATCAGTCTACAGTGATGAGAGAGTGAAAGGGGAGACTACAGAGAATCAGAAAGACGTGAGAAGAAAACATGTGAGAGACGGAAAGAGAGAGAGAGAGAGGAAGAGTGTCAGTCTAAGCAGGAAGAAAAAGAGGGAGGGAGGGAGGGAGCACAGTCTGTTCTCTTTAAGGCATGCCTGTATGCGACCGCGCTCTTATTTGTTCGCTCAATTAGCCAGCGATCCATCATAGCGCAGGCACACCAGGCCGTCTGAAACCCAAGCCATGGAGCAGCCTGAATCAGCCAGGCCAGAACCATGCGAGGAACGTGCTGAGAGGAGAAAAGCAGATGGGGGGGTGGGGGGGGGGGGGGGGGGTCGAGTAGAGTGTGTGTGTGTGTGTGTGTGTGTGTGTGTCGGGGGGGTGGGGGGTTTGGGGGGGGGGGGGTCGAGTGGAGTGTGTGTGTGTGTGTCAGTGGGTGATGGTGGAGCAGGGGAAGGAGGGAAAAAAACACAGACCCAAAAGCCTGGAGTGAGAGAGGGCCACCTGATCCATGCAGTACCCACAGTAAGCTCACCTCGGCCCCCGAACAGAGTGCTCATTGTCTGGGCTGGATGCTGGGGAGGCTGGAGGCTGCTCACTGTCGCCCTCCAGGACCTCCAGCCACAGCCGCAGCAGCAGCAGCACACCTCTGTTACCTCAGAGGAGAGGAGGAGGAGGAGGAGAGCCTCCAGTAGTTGTCATTGTCGAGCAGCATGACATATGTCCACTCCCAGAGAGCAAACAAGCCACCACCAAACACACACATGAACACGCACACACACACTCATACACACAAGCACACACACACACACACACACACACACAGAGACACACACACACACAGACACACACACACACACACACACACACACACACACACACACACACATACACACACACAGAGAGAGACACACACACAAACACATTCACAAAGAGGGAAAGGAGTATGCAGACACACACTGCCACTGGCCTTCATCTCCGGGCGCTCGCCGCATATGCCCCCCCCCCTCCCTCCCTCCGCACTGTTCCGCTCATCTCCAGGAGGGACACAGGGGCGGCGGCAGAATTCTGAGATGAAAATGCAGGATTGATGTGGGACATTCCATTCCCATGCCACAGAAAGGCCCTCTTTTTGCTCAGCCGCCGGACGCCCCGGCCAGCTCCACACTTCAAAGGTCGAGCCAGGACTTGGACTTCCTCGTGGGTTTCTCTCTCGCTCTCCCTCTCCTTTTTTTTGAACAAATATCGCCTTCATTAGTGAGGCTGGGAGGTGGTGGAGGTGGCAGTGGTGGAGCCCTGGATGGTGGAGGGGCTGCTTCCACACCTGTGTTTGCTCCTTCTGGGGTAATTAAGATTCAGATGCTATTTTGAGGCTATTTGAGGCACACAGGCCACATTTATAAGTGCCCCCAGGATGAAAAAGCAGAGCGGCCAGGAAAACATGCATGGAAAACCTGAATGCCCCCAGACCAGTTCAAGGTGTGTATTCATGAGACAAGGTACCACACCATGTGCGTAGGTGAGGGTGATAGCTGTTACTTCAATCCCAAATACTGCTTGAGCCTTGGACTATGTGTCTGTCTTCTCTCCTTCTTTTCTTATGCTCATTTGGACGTTGTTTTGACAGGAAAGCTGTGCTGTGAAAATCGCATACTCTCACCACAGAAATAAAAATAGATTTCCTCCACAATGGTCAAAAGTGAGCCAGGTATGTAGCCAGGAGCGAGTAATGAGGCCCACTTGGCCACACTGTGAACTGCAGACGGTGAGCACACTCGCACATCAGCCATCAGCTGGGTGCTGACTAAGAGAGAAACAGGGATAGAGAGAAGACAAAAAAAAAACAGATGAGGGAGGGAGAGAGAGAGAAAGAGAGAGAGGGAGAAAGGGAGAGACAGAGACAGGGAGAGTGATAGAGAGAAAGAAAACAGAGTCAGAGGCCAGTCCTCTGTAAGAAGGGTGAGCGCGGGCAGCAGAAGGTAGAGGAGGGTCACCCAGGGTACAAAGTGAACTTAACGTCAAAACAAACGCAGGCTCTCTCTTCTGATGGCACAGCGCATATTGTCTGGAAGTCCTACAGCTCAGCGTGTGTCCCTTATAAAGAGGCCAAGAGCTGTGGACTGTATGCACCATAAAGCACCCCTCCTTTTGTCCATTTTCAGACCGACCCGCAGAGGGACGATGACTTCAATCACAGTGTGTGTTTTTATTAAAAAAGTTATGAAAACAAAGGCCCCTCGCTGTTTCATTGTTGCTTGCAAATATATTTCTGTGTGTCAGCACACAGACTCAGTCGGTTTGCTGATGTATACAGTTTCATCTGTACCATATATGTGTATATAAAATCAATTTTGCTGTAGTGTTGAATAAATCGCCCTCTGGCAGAGCAGACAGTCAAACCTCAGACAGCACAAAAGTGGTTGGACCAAAACAATCTGACATTTCATTTAGCAGAAAAATCTATTTGAGAATCTAAATCTTCGCTCTCATACATAATGGATGTTAACCGTATCGCATGTAGATAACATTCCTCTTTCTGACTCTGGGCGGTCGACCATCTTGCCCTTGTTCACATTCAAAACAGCGGTGGCTGCTATTAACTGCCACTGACGGAATCCAAATGGGAGCCATCCTTACTTTAAAACCCAAACGCCAGGCCAAGCGGCCACTCTCAGCGTGGTTATTTATTGTCGGAGGGACGCAGGATTTGACAAATCACTGGGCTCAGTGAATTCTATCGTGGCAAAGTTCAGCAATTAGCCTTCCATGTACAGAGGGCCTACCCCTCCGCTGTGAGTGCGTGGGATTTACGAGGCCACTCCAGCAGACTGACTCCTTCAAAGCACCGGCCAGGGAGCACACGCATGATTCACTGGGATTTCACATATAGAGGGGAACACACACATGCATGCACACACACACGCAACACTTGAACACTTGGCTGTAAATCTGGGTCCGAGTGTGGGGGAGCTTTTTAACCCTTTTAACACTGGAGAGGGACCTCTATGTTGAGTATTGGCCACAATATTAGCCTCAATCCAACTCTGCATTCTTTATAGGTAAATGCTTTGAATAAAAAATTAAATAAATAAATAAATGTCTGCTGTGAGAACAGAGAGTTGTGATAGACACCTGAATGGTACACATGCTGTGGTCACCATTTTGTAAGCCATTCATGGCCAGCGTTAATCTTTTACCTTAACCTGCACCCTCTGTAAATATTTAGCTGCCATTCTCTGGGGTGCCGCTCTGCTACTGTCTGACTATAATAGCTTACGTGTGGCGGCTGAATGAGGCCAGTACGCATCTGTGTGTGAGCATTACAGCCATTTCAGTCATTTCCCCTCTGACATGATTGCTGTACAAATAAGCAAAGTGGCCGCCAAACATGCAGCAACAGCAACTATTTGATCCACACAGATCAAATAGACAAATTCCTTCTTGTGTTACTGTTAACAGCTTCACACTGCACTCTTTCTTAAGAGCATGCATACCTGAATATGTGTTCTAATATATGCTGCTAAAGTGTGTGCTACAAATTGTGGTGCATAGTTTGAAGCAGGATGCATGACATGTTCAGCGAGGGTGTACCATTTGTCAGCAGCAGATTGCAGCATTTCTTAGAGGGAGTCCAACTCCCCATTCCAGTGTACAGCACCTGGGTGGGTGTGCTGCTACGTGCTGAGGAGCACTGGGAGGAGTGATGACCTCCTATCTCTGCTCCCCTACTGATGAAGACCAGATGCCCACACACACACACACACACACACACACACACACACACACACACACACACACACACACACTCTCTCTCTCTCCCCCCCTGCATTTTCTGTCAATTTTATATTGGTGGTCAATCTGTGCTAACATTCAACACATGAATTCAAAATCAGATTTGGAAAAAAATGCTGTGACTTCTCACAGCTAATTATTTAATTCATTTCACCTGGAGACATGACCCAATGAAAATAGTGAGACGTCCTGGACGATCATACAAAGCTTGAAAAGAATCATCCATGTACAGCAGCAACATAAAGTTTTTACTGATGTTTATTTTGTTATACTTTGTCAGAAATCAGTCTGAATGTCAGATCGGTGTGACGCTACACTTAGTGACGTATAGTGTCAACAGTAATGGACACCATCACCTTCCCTGGCTGTACCAGTTGCCTTGCTGACCAGTGCTCAGTGTGCTCCCTCTGGGGTGTCCATTCCTGCGTGCCCCTGAGACCCCGTCCTTAATGCCTGCAGAGAGACAGGCTTTATCAGGGGAGGAGCTGGTGACAACCTCCCTCCTGCTGGGGCGCCCCGTGGGAACCTGCTGGGAATGGAAGCTTAAGGCTGAACATGTGGAGGGCACTGCTGCCTCATCTCATCTCTACTCAACTCAACACGGCCACACCATCTGAGGTGACACAAGAGCATTGGAGATAAGCCCCAGAGGGAATGGTGGGTTGGGGGGGGTGGGGGTTGGTAGCCTACTACTGTATGTATCTGGGAAGATAGTGATACATTGTTTAAAGTAAAATAAAAAAAACATATATGGAAACAAAACATAAGACAATCTTTGTGTGTGTGTGTGTATCTGCGATGGAGAGATAGAGAGAAAGAAAAAGAGTACGAAATATATAGAGAGAGAACGAGAGAGGACAGAACAGGGGAGGATAAGATACTGCTGTTGTGAAGGGAATTGTTTGAAAGGCCCTCTCTGATAATGGCTGACATTGTTCAAGTGCTCTTAAGTGGATGGGCAATACTTCTGTCAACATAAAAATATATATATTTGTCTAAAAAGGGAGAATGTAAACAAAGGCCTGTGCAGTGGCTATATTTGGCTGTGACTAAAAATATATGTGTCCAAAATAATTTTATTTAATTTTTTTCAGAAACTCAGATAATTTCTAGTTTCTAGTGCTGTAGTAATTCTTGATTATATGTCTAGTCATACTAAATGATTATCTATTAACTGTAGACAAATCACTCACATGTGTATAGATGATCTTAACAGCAGACAAACACTGGTCTTCCTGAGTCATGATTGACCCCAGATCAGTTGTTCCTGGGCAGAGCTCTGGAACAGCCCTGTAGGGGGGAGTGGAGGAGTGGCAGCTGAGTTAGGAGAGGAGGAATGCCACAGACAGATGTGCAACACCCCCGTGACCCCCCGCTGCTTTCCAGTTGGAAGGAGCCAAATGGCTGGTGATAATGTCCCTTCATTCAACTACACACACACACACACACACACACACACACACACACACACACACACACACACACACACACACCCTCCATGCCACCATCTCTCACCACAGGTCCTCTGCCCAGAGTGGCTCATCACTTATGTGAATGGGGATATTAAATAAATATGTCACATGGCATCCAGGGAAGGTGGGGGGAGCACACACACAGCATGGGAGGAAATGCAGGATGCATTAGCACAATCACCCCACTAAAGATCACCATCTCCACAAGGGTTGGTTCAGATTAAAATTAGAATTGTTGGACATGACTAAATAGGCTACTTAAAAGAGATGGTGAAAATCTAAAGGTGCCACCGGTCACTTACGTAAATATTTGATTTTGCTGTGTTTTTGACTCGTATCATTTTGAAATGAATGTTTTGCAAACTACATTTAACATTATTTTCACCAGTAATAGTGTTGATAAGCAAACAACAACAAAAAAAATCTGCTTGAAATGACCCATACAATAGTTATATTGGTCAAACCAATCCTCCCCATTCAGAGCTATTTTATACCACTCAGAACCATGGCCTTTGAAATCCCTAATGTGTTGACCCAAGAGAATTCCCTGCAAGGTCGATGTGAAAGTTGGGGACTCGGATTACACAATAGGTGAGGTGCAGGCATCTGCTTTCATCCTCCCACTGGCAGGGGAGCTGCCCAAACTGCCCTGCGATTAGGGGCAGCTGCCGACAACACCCCCCCCCCACACACACACACACCAGGCACCCAGTGAGTCCCGGAGCATCTGAGCTGCCTTTGAAGCACAGGACCTCCATCAGAAAAGCATCCCCAGGACTGTTAGCTGCATGTGTCAATCACCCAGCGAGAGATCCTGTGTGAGAGGAATGGGAAACTCTCTCTCTCTCTCTCTCTCTCTGTGTGTGTGTGTGTGTGTGTGTGTGTGTGTGTGTGTGTGTGTGTGTGTGTGTGTGTTAAAACTTTCTGAAATGAGAGTGTCAATTATTAATGCAATGAAAAACAGATTTTTAATGTATTTGCTTGTGACTTCTAGTGATTAAGGGGATTTTCACATACGTACGTATTCTTGTGTGGCACCATATTTCTGTGAGCATGAAGATAAAAGAGTACAATCAAGTCCAATAGTTATCGTATGTCTATCGTTATCGTAAGTGCAGTTATCAGGATCTTAGAGCGGAAAAAAAAGATTGTTGGAGCCACTGGCTAATTTCACACATACTGTATACATGTAAACTGCACCAATCAAAGGGCCGGTATTTCAGCAATCTCAAAAGCATTCAGTGTGATGTCACATCTATTTGTCCGAGTCCCAAATCTTCTTTCAGGTCAGGAGACTGGGGTCAAGGTCGTGGGACACCGTGTCTGCAGCTCCCCTTCAGCCTGCGTGTGGACTTATGAGGGCCGACGGCCGCCGTCATTTGGCTGTCAGGACAGACGTCAAGTGGATGAGGCTGAGAGTGCCGAGACGGCCTCGGCCTTGTGGATGATTGCGGCATAAATAGCTCCAACTGAAATTGGGCATTTTACACCTTGGCAGCTGCCCAAGGTACAATTTGTCCCAGTCTGGAGGGCAGCATGGCCGAAATAGCATGCCACATGAAATACCAATTTCCTGGGAACTCTCACAGCTCATTTCCAGAGGAGCCAAAAATTTGTGTGGAGGAAATAATAAAAAAAAACCTGAATAATTGTTGCATTCCTTGTTGCCAGACTATTATTCATTATCTCATCCAGAGTCATTGCAATTAATTGAAGAGTATGTCTGCAGATAAGCTAAGTTATTAGTAACAAATGTTTCATAGTCTGTTTAAATATTCAATATATTCCAAACAACTTGCCCCTTTAAGCCACACACTCTTTAGCATCCGCAGGCTATTCAACTCTGCACAAAATTTGGAATGCAGAAGTTAGCCAGTACACTGCTAAAAATATTACTTGATACATTTAGTCATTCGAGGAGTAGGTGTTTTAGCACGGCACTTAGAGCAATAGCCCCACACTCTGTTTGTGGCATTGTGGATTGCTCTGACTCCATCCAGTTGTAAAGGGGAGAGCGATGACGACCTCTCCTGCTCTCGGCGGAGGGTTCACACTCCAGCCTCTCGCTCGTTTGTAATGCCTCATATGACGCAGATAGAACGCGGCCAGAAATCATGTGAGCAGGCAGTTCCAAGCCAGCGTGATTTATGAAGGCTGTGGAGTTCAGGTATGTCCTGCTTCATTTTAAAGTTCTTCGGTGAATTCTACTTTTATTAGCATCACAGCAAGACCTTACAGATCATACTGTGCTTTACCGCAATAAGAATAATGAATCCGAGTGCAATGAATAAGCCACAGTTCAACAACACTTAATAGCTGGCAAATGCTCCCGATGGTTTGTGATTCTAGTAATATAATTTCAAACAAGTAAACCAAAAACAAATAGATGAAGGTGATGCATTTTTTTTTTTACGTTTGAAATTCACGTGTATTTTTCAAATGCTTACTCAACCATGACAGTGATGAATGTTTATTACTATGTAATAAACTCATCTTAATGAAGCATACCATAACATACTGAGATATGCCATTTCAGGCCAGTTGAAGTGCGCCATGTACCCATCACCATCTCCACTGATTGATATAAGTTTGGTTTTGTTCACCATGAGGTTATATGGTGTCTGTTCTGCATTGCCAACCCTCACTCTGAACCTTTCTTGCTTTCACAGAGTGTAAAGAAAATAATTGAATCAAAGGCTGGGTTTGGACTGCTGGGGAGCAGGGCTCGCTTGAAGTCCTGAGAAGGGATCACTGATAATGAAATGAAATCCCTGCCCGTCCATTACGAGCGCCTGGAACTAATCGATCGGAGTAGGGTGTCTGTGAGAGAGATGTTCCAACAGGCTGTTTTCACCTCTGCGGAGCCACTGAGCAGAGCTACTGTCTGCACCCTCTCCCTCACTTCATGCCACTGCTTCCAGACAAACACCTCCAGTATGCTGCAGTTTTATGAGTAGATAATGGGGTCAGATGCTTAGAATCAGATGTTGGCAGGACACTGTGTGTAGTCTGACATTGCTGTCTCGTACACGGCACTTTTCAAAAAGTCTTTCTTTCTTTCTTTCTTTCTTTCTTTCATTCTTTGTTACTTTCTTTCCTTCTTTCATTCTTTCTTTCTGTCTTTCTTTCACTGCATTTCACCAGAATGTTATGTCAAGAGATGGTTTTAAATTATTTTTCTTTTAACGCTTAGATGTTATATGGTATTTGTCTTGGGCTGGCTCTGTGGCTGCGTTGAGCAGAATGTGGCTTTGATGACGGGCAAAAATGACATGTCATAACAAGTCTTGAGCTAATGTGGGAAATGACCCAGTATTGGCTCTCGGCTCGGTCACAGATACACTGACCATGGAACACTCTTATTATATTTGCAAACCAGATGAGGATGGGGGGTCTACATATTAAATCCTGAGGTTTTAAGGTTGAAAAAAAAGCCTGTGCTGTTGTCTTTGTGTGTATTATTGTATTTTTCTCTCTCTTTATCTCTCGTAGCCATTCTTGTTCCCCATACTTGTGCACTGGTAATCTTTCTCCATCTCTGCATTATGCTGTTAATCCTGTATTTTTATAGCACAGACTGTCTCTCTGTAGACCCTGTGTTCTCCTCTCTCTCCCTATATATTATGCACATAAGATATTATCTTTATCAGTGTCTTTAAGGCTTCTGCCTTCTCTCTCTCTTCATATATCACCTTGACATCGTCTCATATCAGTCCCATGGTTTTGTCTCTTCTCTAGCCACCCTCCCTTTTCAATTTTCACTCTCTCTTTCTCGCCTTTAAAACATTTTTTGTTGTTGCTCAGTTAATGTGTCTTCTTGAAGACTTCTCTCTTCTCTTCTGTTCTCTGATTTTCCCTCCCTCTTTTCCATATATCTCTTTTATATTTCTTGATATCGGTGTCTTGGTTAAGTCCCGTCTCTCTGAACTCAATCCCTTGTCTGGACCTTTGCTTGAGCCCCCAGCTGCTGGGGCGCTCTCACACTAACCCTCTTGTTTATATCGGGATGCAATTAAGTCCAGGCCAAGTAGGGGAGTCCCAGAGAGAGAGGCAAGAGTGCAAGCCAACGAGTCAGGTTTCAGCCCCTCCTCAAACTCTTCTCTCTCTGTCCTTCTCTCTCTCTCTCTCTCTCCCTCCTTCTCTCTCTCTCTCACATTTCTCTCTCTCCTTCTCTCTGTTTCTCTCACTCTTTCTCTGGCTCTGTACCATTGGCCACTTTAACATTTATACATTAGTATGGTCAAAGTTGTTTGGAATTTTCACAATATTTACTCATGTTTGTATTGTAGCACGTGTTCGACAATATGGCACAACGTCTTATGAAAGCAAAATAGGTGTTAATTTACCAAAAAATTACATGATTGCATGAATACTTTTCAACTAATACAATGGATCTGCAGTTGTTACGAACACATGCACACACAGTCAAAAGTGCACAAACACAATCTCAGTCTTCACTGCTGGCACTGAAATCATTCAAAAACAGCATGGCGAAACAAAAATGGGCAAAACCTGCTCATGACATCACTGGCTGTGCTGGAATGCAGTAATAAAGGGCTCTTTTAGCGGGACGAGAGGGTGACCCGCAGCCTCACTGTCCTCCCTGAAGGGTGCCCATGCAGTGCCAGAGAAAAGAGAGGGCCCGCCTGTGATTCCATCCAGACCCCAGAGGGTAATTCAGCCCAGGCAAACACCTCGGCCTGGAACAAAGCTGCTTCTGGGGACAAACCCGCTGAATAGTTGGGGGAAAGTTCTGCAAGGTGGTCACTGATGTTCTCCACTGCAAGGAACCAACAGACTTTTTCATGACTGCAGGCATGGGCTGCTTTTCAAATTTTAGGACTTCTCAAATTTAATAGAGTTAAAATTACCAAAACCTGGATTAAATTACTGTAAATCAGGCTACAGAATGCAAGAAAGACTAAACTGAGTAATTATATGAAGGAAAGGAAGGAAGCATAGTCATGTTTTCACAAAAACCTCTACATGCTGAACTGTGTGTTGCAAACAAGAGAAAATACTCCAATACTTATGCTATATTCATATCCAGTAACTTAGTGCAGTGAAAAATCTAAAACTTCAATCTAATAAAAAAAAGAATCAATTATAATTTCCACCATGCATTTTTGCAATACGTGCATTTCAATTTCCTTTCGTTAGACTGGGAGTCTTGGCTTGAAGTTGCTGCTGAGGCTGTTATGATTTTCCTCCCCGTCTGGATGTGTGAGAGTGCTGCAGTCAGCAGCACGGCAAGAGGGGAGAGGGGAGAGAGGGGAGGGAGAGGCTTAGGTAACGGAGCCTCTGACCACCACTGGACTCCTGCACCGAGCCAGAGCCGAGTTCACGTCTCCACATGTGTGGTCCTCCAGCCCAGGGGACCTATCCCACAATCCCAGACACACGTGTGCAGGCAGAAGCAGTAGTGTGACGCAGAGCAGATAAACAGGGGGGCTGCTCACAGGCCACTGGGCATGCTCCCGGCCAGCAACCACACACTCGCTTAATTGCCGGGCAGGAATAATGCAGTCACTCAGTGTGCGTGTTCCTCTTTGCGAAGATACCAGCAAACCAGCTGCTCTGTTTGGCAATTGCTTTCAGCGGTGCAAATGTGTGTGTGTGTGTGTGTGTGTGTGTGTGTGCGTGCGTGTGCGTGTGTGCGTGTGTTTTTTTCCCAGTGCAGTTGCAAATCACTTCTTAATTATGCACTAAGACAAATTTTAAACACTGAAATCAAAGTACTCTTCCAATGTTTTGTATTTCCAAAACTGTTGAAATACTGCTAATTAAAATTAAAGTATTATTTTGCGTAATCCAGCCAAATAAAGTACTTCTCTGCACTACTTCCTGATGTAATCCACTCAGCTGTGCTATTGTTTTGAAAGCCAAATTTTACATTTCAAATTGAAAATGGCTCTATGCTATACTAGCTCTAAATGAGACCAGTGAATATTAATGTGATGTTATTTTTTAAGATAAATTATTCAGAAATATTCAAATATCCTGAGAGGACAGATTGGAAACTCATAGCCCTGACCAGATTATGACTGGAAAGATCACATTTTGATAACGCTAGATCCATAAAAACACTACTGAAAACAAAATTGCATGAGCACAACAACTTGTGGATGAATCACAATAACAATAGAAAAATCAAGTCTGGGTTTCTCTGAAAGCTAAGAGAAGTGACAGAGAGACCATGTGTGTGTGTGTGTGTATGAGAGAGGGAGAGAGAGAGTAAGAGTGAGTGAGAGAGAGAGAGAGAGAGAGAGGGAGAGAGAGAGTAAGAGTGAGTGAGAGAGAGAGAGAGAGAGGGAGAGAGAGAGTAAGAGTGAGTGAGAGAGAGAGAGCGAGAGAGGAGAAAGAAAGACGTGCGGCGTGTTGACGGACAGAGGGATAAACACACTGCCTGGCCCTGACCTCCAAATGCCGGTGCAAAGGGTGGAGGGACAGGGGGGTTGTGGGGGGGGGGGGGGGTAGGTTAGTAAGGCAAACCCAACCACACTCCACCCCCAGCTCTGTCGCATCCCCACCAGATAATATACACCCAGCCCCTTTCAACACCAGGTGTGACAGCCATCAGGGGTGGCCTATCCGCAGGAGGCCAGGGGGCAGGGGATGGGGTGAGGGGGCAAATTAGGAACATGTCAGTAATAATTTAGTACATGTTTATTTTTCTTCTCCCGCCCATATCTCGGCCGCTATTTACACACGCCTTGTCGATAATACTGAATTAAGAACGTCTTGGGGAGTCTGGCGAGTTGAGGATTAACAACAGGTCTTTTCCATGGGAACGGAGTGTGTGGGTGAACTGTATGGAGGTGAACAGAAATATCAGCTTGTCATCAACAATGAAATACTGGTTTTCACTGAGAACAACAGAAAACAAAATAAATAGAGGCTCTTGATATATATACAGCTACTACATTACATCTATTTACTTCTAAATTCTTATAGTAATATAAGTAACATGTTCTTCGATTGAGTCATGTACGTAATATATTATAATAATATTTATATATCTGCATGTACAAGGACAATCATAGGAAAGTTAATGCAATAAAAATGTTTTGTCATATTGACAGCATGTCAATAATAAATGCAGTGAAACAGTGAAAGTAGATCCTATCCTTTCTACAACGAAAACTATTTTTAAACAGCGCCACTGAGAACATCCTCTCGGAGTGGAATTCACACAGGCCGAGATGTTTTGTTTACCACCTCTATGGTCCTTCAGCCCCTCCAGGCCACCGTAGCAGGGATGACGAGGCGAGGAAGCGAATCTCTGTTTTCTCCATGAGCTCTCACCAGGCCCCATATTTTCAGGATTGGTCTCAGTGTCACTCTAGGCAGGGTGAGGATGGAAAAAGGGCTTCCCAGAGCATTGTCCCTGAACAATGAATGTGTTTTAGTTGTTGACATCGCCTAGGCCAGCAGAATAAATGAGCTCCACTGCGGCCATGAAAGCGCAGCCAAGCAGCACGGATGGGGATGGACTGTACAATACCGGGGTCAGAAAAGGTAAAAACCGATTAAACTGGCTAATAAAAAAAAGCAGAATTCCACACCGTCAAAACAATAAAAATGTGTTTTACCTTTAAGTTTATATTAAAAAAAACATCTGACACATTATAATACTTGTTATAGCTTTTTATTCACAGCTTTCTGTTATCTTATCACACATAAACATATAAGATAAACAAGATCAGTGTGTGCAGTCAAGAGCAACTGAAGGAAAATGACGAACTACATACTAGGCTATGTTTGATCGCATTCAATAAACTCCTTGCGAGAATAAAACTTTGTATTCACAGGGGAGTCCGAACGCATCAACCAGCCGACCGCAGCAGCAGCTCCGATCGGACAATTTGCTTTTTTGTATATAGCTGCAGTGGAATGTTCCACATCTCCAGTAAGGGTGGAAAAAGAGCCGAATAGCTGTTCCTGCTCTCCGCGGCATTAATAACACACTGCTGCTCGGAGCTGGAGGAGTTCGTGTGAAAAAGGGAAGCCCAGAACTCTAATATCCTGTGTGAGAGCAGAGAGGCCAGACCACTCGGCGACTATCAGAAATCAGCCACTAGTCCCCCGAGCCACCCCTGCCCCGCCGCTACCCTCTAACAACCCCCCCCCACACACACACACACATGCGCACACACACTTCTAGAAACTCCACTATACACACAATTACACACGGCTCTCACAAACTCCAACACACACACACACACACATTCATAAACACATACACACGCACACACTCACACACAGAGTGCTCCAGCCCCCTGCCCCCAGAGCCCCTGCTCCCCCTCCCAGGCCAGTGCTCTGAGGCCAGAGAGGGTTAAAGCCCGCTCAGCCGTGACCGGGGGAACGGAGCGATATCTTACTCATCTCCCCCAGCAGCACCCCTCCCCACGGCTCGTCACGCAATAAAGCTCGCATGGCCACCTCTGACCCACACAGACAACCCCTGCCCCCCAGCGCCTCCAACACACCAGCCCACTGCCAGATGCCTCACACACACACACACACACACACACACACACACACACACACACA
>NW_027468663.1:8754594-8764594 GCF_046254945.1 Alosa pseudoharengus
GTTATGATGATGAAGAGAACTCCCGCAGGTCTGACCTGGCCCCTCCCAGACTTGGCTTGTCAGTCAGTGGTGCTCCTTAGGCCTTATCTCCCCACACAGCCCAAATCCCCCTCTGCTCATTTGGCTTAATCATGACAGTCATGTGAACTCTGTACGGCACAGAAAAGCAGAGCCCTGGGCTGGCTGCTTCTTTAGCCTCCCCTCCCCTCCTCACAACTCTACTCCACTTCTCCCCCTCCTCCTCCTCCTTGACGCTCCTTTCCCCTCCTGTCCTTTTCCTGGACGGAGTCAGAAGTAGGGGGAGGGAGAACAAGGATGTTCTTTTTTATTATCTTACACATGCATCAAGACCGCCTGTGAGCTGGCTTCTTTGGCTTTTGTGAGGATGTGGCGGTGTGTGGCTCTGTGTGCAATTTTGTGTGTTCGTATATGTGTGTGTGTGTGTGTGTGTTGTCATATGTGTGTGTGTGTGTGTGTGTGTGTGTGTGTGTGTGTGTGTGTGTGTGTGTGTGTGTGCGTGCGTGCGTGTGTGTGCGTGTGTGTGTGTGTGTGTTTGTGTGCATGCTTTTATTGTAGTCTACTGTATGTATTACTCATGCAACAGTATCTGTATATCTGTACATGAATTATGTGTTTGAATAATATGTAGAATGCATGAGTTTATGCATGTGTGTGTGTGTGTATGTGTGTGCGTACGTGTGTGTGCGTGTGTGCATGTGCGTGTGTGTGTGTATGTGTGTGTGTGTGTGTGTGTGTGTGTGTGTGTGTACGTCCGTGTGTATGTGTGTGTGGTCACGCCCAGCCCTGCTGAGTCAGTGATTCTGTGCTCGTCCACCTAACCTAGAGTGGAAAGAGAGCCTTTGTGACTGTCCCTTAATGATGTCCACACACACGTTGGCCTCGACATGCTTCCTTCTGATAAGCACTGCCACACTCTCTGGCCAGTGACTTGCTCGGCTACGGCCCAGAGGAGGGCTCCAGGGGTTTGTAGCCGGTAAACACGGCTTTGTCCAGAGAATATATCTCACCAATCATTTCTCTGTGTATTGGTAGTTAAGTGTATAACATTAGCCTGATGTTTGTTCAGTTGGTCAGTTTGTTAGCATTTTGTATGTCATATACTGTATGAAGTCTGAGTTTAATGTGTAAAGTTTCATTTTACTTTAAATGTAATTCAGTTTAAAAAGGTTCATATTTAATCACATTTCTACATGGTAACATTCATTTTACATTATACAATACAAGAAAGTACCACAGTTAAAAGTCCCCTCGCATTTTCATTGTGATTATGCCTTACATATCAACATGCCTTTATATTAAATAGTTGAAAAAAAAAACACTGTCACCTCTTCATCATTTTCAAGTCTGGATGTGTGTTAAATGTACAGCATTTATCGACAAGTAGATACAAATGTAGGCGTTTATCTGACAACATCTCTCCATGGCTATTTGTCAGAGGGCTGCAGTGGTTGAAGAGGGGCTAATCCTGCCTAATCTGGGCGGGTAATTACAGGTGGCCTGGCCTGGGTGGGTGGTGGTGATACTCCTGACAGATTGTCAGTCCCTGCTTCCTGTCCAGGCCCAGCTGCTCATCCCTCCCCGTCACCTGTGAGATTAATGGAGTCTCTTCCACCCATCTGTCTACCTGTCAGAGTGAACAGGACCCCCACAATGCCTAAGGTGCCAGACAGTGCTTACTTTGATGAGTTTTCTGTAACACCACTAAATCAATCACAACATACAATGATAAGGAAATACATGCAGTGTTGCTACAGTGTACATTGTAACAAACCAGAGTATTTTTTTCATGGTACTATTTGTAATGTAAAGGATGGTGGGCCAACCGGCAACCAGAGGTGACAACGTTACAGTTTTTTTTCGATATAGAAATGAAAGTGGTAGAACTAAAGGAAACAATGTAAGGGTTGCACCAACGCCAGAAAACATCAAAGATTTACTGCCAGAAGAATGTGTAAATTTACACACTAAAGGTAAATACAATTTCCTTATTTGCCAATGTGGTTTATAGTCAGTTGCAAAAGCTATAGTGGCAAAGTAGATAATGTTAGGAATCCCAGATCAATGTGTTTGGTTAGGCTGGACCAATGATTTCAAAGTTAATGCAAAGTCTACAGTATGCTTATTAGGATGCTAATATTGGAAACAGTTCCCTATGGAGAGATCATTTAATTCAATCCTCAACATTCAGTGCTTAAGCTAGCTGTTTCAGGTAGACATACACTGTAAACAGTGGCTAGGTGATGATAGTTGTCTGATATGAGTCTGATATGTGTCTCTGTTATAGCTTTACCTTTCATAATTAGCTACATCTACCATAGTATGTAATGTATGTTTTTAGTGTCATACCTCTGCTGTCCACACCTTTGTAGTTTGAAATAGAAATAGCAAACAAGCAGGCTACTTACAAGACATCCAGCTAACATCAGCCAAATCCTTTCACCATATCTATGTCACTAGCAACCTCTTATGACCAACCACCACTGCTAGCATACACCGAATTATCATAAGGGTGTATACTGACTGTACTGTTATACAGTTTCTTTACATTAACTGGGGTAAACAGCCACAGGTGTAATTATTTAGGGATCCTGTCCATGGTGGCTGTCACTTAAAATAACCTGTTGAGTTAGTGGTGAAAAAAGTGGCATATTTTGACAGCCAGGTCCCAATAGGATTGCAATACGGCCACTTAGCCATTACCAGTATTAGCATGCTAGCAAAGTTAATACTGAACAGATTTTCATTTTTTGTTGTCCCTACTGAAACAAAAAATCTAACAACCGAGGGTCAAGGTTGGAAGATGCTGGACATCCTATCCCCTTTCAACTAATGTACAATAATTACCAAAAAGAAAAGTGCATGTCTGTATGACAAAATAGATCCAGGAATATGGATTACAATTAAGAAACATGGGTCATGTTTTGGTTTTTAAGATGCTCACAAGGGTTTAAAAGATTCCCTGACAAAAGTTATATAACAGACCAATTAATTTGTGAGTACCCTCTGGTTGTGTATATGGCATGTAGTTATTTGCCATTGTCTTTCCAACATTGTTAAAAAACCTTCATTAATAAACACCTTTCTAAAAACCAACATTATCAAGTCAAGTAAAGTCAACTTTATTTATATAGCGCATTTCATACACAGAGGTCATTCAATGTGCTTTACATAAACACAAGCAAACATGAATAACTAAGCATAGAAGGCCAATAGTCAAAGAATATTTTAAAACACACAAGGTAATAGTACATAAAAGCATAAAAGGACAATAATTTAAAAGTGTTTAAAAAGTAGGCCTAATAATTAAAACACATAAAAAACAACATAGAATGATTATACTAGTCAAGCACCCAGTGAACAGCAGCACTCTATGGAGATATAATGGATTATTACTCACATTTATTACATGTACTTACTGTAATAATGTACAATTTGCAACATTTCTCTATTGCATACCCCAATTAATTGCAAGTCAAAACGGCTGTAAATAATTGTTGTGAAATGTCAGTCAGTTCACAATAATAACACAGGTACCTGTATAACATTATGTGTTCTATGGCAGGGATAGCCTGGTAATGAGAAATGGCAATGGAAGTAGAAGTACTGAGGCAGACTGGGTATGGCAGCTGTGCAGGTTACAGTTTCATGTAAACAAAATGAATTCAGCCATCCAGCACTGCAATAATGTAGCTTTTTGTTTTGATTTTATTATATAAATGTGGGAATACAACCAAAGGGACTCAAAAAGTCCCTGGAACTTTGCTGTGTTGCAACATGGTCATATCCAAATAGAGGAAATGTGTACAGCATACTTTTGAGGCTAGGTTTTCAAAATAAGGAAATCTGAATAAGTCTTATGACAAGCTGAACGCTTGTACAGGGAGGAGGGGGAGAGAGAGAGAGTGAGAGAGAGAGAGAGCGAGAGAGAGAGAGGACAAAAGCGTGCAACCCAGTGGAGCTGACCCGGAACGGCGCTTCATAAATTCAGTCTGGTAGCGAGTTCAAGCTGTCCTGAGAGAGACGGAGAGCGGCAGATGCCAAAAAGGGGAAAACTGAGCGCAGAGCTTTTCAGGACGGCGGGGGCCTGGAGAAGCCTTCTCTGTGTGGGAGGTCAGAGCCAGGGGCCTCTTATCTGCCCCCGCCTATGGAAGCCCACCAGGGACACTCGGCGCACCCAGAGGAAAAGCAGAATGCAAAAACACGGCAGGCCCGGCTTTTCATAGAATTGATCATTACTAATATCTCCTGGAATGTCCTCTTTTTATAAATAGAAAGAAAAAGAAACGAAAAGAAAATGGGGCTCCTAGTTTAATCTCCGGCGCGAGGTTGAGCATTGCCATGTTTAGATTGGAGGCCCTCGCTGTGATTTGCGGCACCAAAAGCCAGCGATGACCACCATGAGTGCTGAGTCCAGGGCCCCTCTTTGGGGAGTCTGTAGGTACAGAGCCTGTAATGGCCTTGTTAGAGGTGTCTGAACACAGCCCAGGCAACGAGAGCTGACTGTCTAAGAGTAAAGCTGTTAGCAAATGTGGGCACAGGGAGTGGCTGTCTCATGACAACACAAGGCTCTTACATTACCTCATTCAGGCTCCCACCTACACACACACACACACACACACACACACCTAGACACACTGATACTGTGCTGCGTTGTGTCACAATGCCTTGCTTCAAAAGGAACTGACTTTACAGATGAGGTCAACAACTAAAAAAAAATGTACAAAGATGTGCATGTATAAATGGTTGTTGTCATCGCAGTATCTCATTGTTATTATTATCCTCAGCATCATCATCTTCATCCCCATGGCTACCACCATAACCACTAACAAAACATCCATGCCTATTTTCCATTGTATTCCGGATGAAGCCGTCCTTGTTTTCAGGTTGCATACATACAGTGTATCGTGTTTCTGTTTATTTTAGTTTTACATACTCTAAGACTAGTGTAAATCACATTTAAAAGACATATATACCTCATTATCCAGCTGCAACTCTAATTCTGCAAAATGCACAGGAGAATATTCAGACCTCATTTGTGGTGTAAACACTGCTTAACTGATCCAGATTAACTCCCATTCTCCTATTACCACCCCCCCTACACACACACACACACACACACACACACGCACACACACACACGCACACACACACACACACACACACAAGCCTCTGAGAAGCAGAAGGAGAAGAAGAAAAAAATAACACTCTGCAAAATCCCTGAGTAGCTGATGACCATATCATTTTTTTTCTTAATTAGACTTGTTAAATGTAATTACGATCTAATGCATTCCATACTCAGATTACGGCCATGTAGCAAACCTCCCACCCCCCTTACAGTATGGAGGGTCTGGCCAGGGTGGTGGGGGCCTGGAGGAGCCCAAGGCCATGGCCAGTGAAACACGTCCATCACTGCTGGTTATTAGGGGGACCACCGCGGCACCAGGGCCATTTGCTGGGCTCAATAACAATGTGGATGTGAGGCGGTGGGGCACAGGAAGCGGGCCCAGACAGGGCCTGTGCTGAGGGAAGCAAGTTTTCTGAGCGCACCCCCCCCCCCCCCCCCTCCCCAAGTCCAAACGCACAGTGACAGGACCAATTTAGGACAGACGTGGAGTCGTGGCACAGTTCCACTGCACTCCGCCGATTACAAACACGCGCGTATTGGAGTCTAGCGGCAAGTCTGTTGTTTTTAGAGGGAGACAGAACTCATGCACGGGAGACAATCAGACAATTGTCAGAAGCCCACCAATTTTTTTTTTAGATTAGACATTGTATTACTGTTATATTTACTGATTTGAAGTTCCAAACTCCAATCCATTTTTCCCTAAATAGATGTTTTGTTAAACACGGAGCACTTAGAGGACAGAAACTGTTGCCATTTAAAAAAAAAATCATCCTGTGTCCCTTCCCCGTGGCTGTTGTCCTTGCGTAAGCTTTGAAGCTGTGTCCACGGTGGGGATTTGAGACCTCACGTGTTTTTACTGCGCCGCTACATGGGAGGCACTCACTTTATGGCCCGGGCTTTATGGCAGCACAGCTTAAGCGCCGCTCAGGTTTCGCTCGCAATTACTTCCCCGCACCCCGCTCGCTCGCATGCCCCCCCCCCCCCTTTTCCTCTCCTCTCCACTCCTCCTCTCTCCTCTCCCTGAGGCTCTCCTCCTGTCTGCTCTTCTCCTCTCTCCTCCCCCTGACCAGAGAGAGAGAAAGCCTGAAAGAGAGGGACAGGGCCCCCCTGTGACAGGGAGGTGAACTGGGATCTTTTGCCCTCTCTGCTCCCCGTTTCTCCTCCACCTCCCGCCTCTTCCTCCTCCTCCTCCACCTTCTTCTTCTTCTTCTCCTCCAACCCTCTGTTTCAGAGAAGTGGAGCAGGAGCGGGAGCTAGGTCAGCCCTCTGCAGCTGGCCTGTGTTTATTTACTGGGTGGTGGTGAAATGCCGGGAAAACACGGCCTCCCACCTATTAAAGCCTGGGGGCAATGAAGGATGGCCCCAGGCTCTGCCCCACTCCTCCTCCTCCTCCTCCCTCTGCAGGGCCCCTGTGGAAGGGCCCAAGAGAGGAGAGAGAGAGAAAGAGAGAGGAGAGGGAGAGAGGTAAGAGATCCCTGTTTTATTAACATGAGAACATTTGACTTTAATGCATTGGGCTTTAATAAAGGGACGTGGGCTTTAATGCATTCTTTATCGAGAATTACAATGCTCATTGTCATCACAATTCTACGAAGCATCCCCACCTTCCAGAAAGGCCAGAGTTGATCTGAGAGCTGTGCAAGTTCTTAACTGGTGGCACTAGTGTTACCACTTAAGCCGTTGCTTGTGCCACCACTTACAAGTGGTATTTTCTCGAAAAGTGCAGAGTAGTTCTCATATCCCATGGCTCAGAGCCGCTAATTGAAACAGATTCTAAAACATATATAATGTATACAGTGTGATAGCAGCACAATATAGTGTCCCTGACTATGAAAACAGAAATGCCAGCCAACTCATTCTGTGGAGCTGAGATCATGTCCCAGTAGATGGCCTCAGCCTTGCGTGGCCCCTTATCGGGCTAAATGGCTCAAATCCTGAGACAGATTTACAGTTTAACACACATCGTGCCATGAAATGGGAGACATTATACCAATATTCTGGCCTCCAATGGCTGTAGTAATTGGACATGAGGGGGAGGACCTAGCAGTGGCAGCGATATGAACCTTCATCCAGTACCTGGGGTGCCAAAATACAAAAAAGAATATGCTTTAACTGTAAGGCAGAGTGTTGCACACATTATGATAATTCAACTCTGGTAATTTCTGAATGGTACCAAGTGTGCCTATCAATCACGTTCTACAGGTATAAAGTTCCATTTAACACAATTTGTAAAATAAACCAGCAATTCTTGGAGAATCCCCTAGCCGGTTTTCTAATATATAGAAACCATTACTGTTCATTCATTAATGAAGCAGAGGAAAATGTTCATTTTCACTGGTATTCAGAGTGTTTCCTGCACTTTAGGATCCCACAGCCCAGGTTTCTCAGACTATGAGACTCTTAGCTATGAGAGACAGAGGGAAGATTAAATGAAATGGTGCTTGGCCTTACAAAAGTTCTGCCCAGTGTCCACAACAATGATCAGTGGGAGCCTCAGCCAGTGAAACAGACTCGGGCGCTTTATTTGCCGTGAAACCATAGAGAGAAGGAGAAAATCCAGATGACCGACAAAATGTGAATAACAAAATGTTGGGATCACTGTGGGAATGTTGCGAGCGAAACACAGCAGAGGTAAATAGGGTAATGATCTTGTTGTCAGAACATATCATTCTTTAATGTGATGGGCAACTGCATTAAAAAGAAATCAGTAAAAGGAAATTAATTCGAAACACAACATGGCTGCCTTTTGGCTAGAAAAAAAGACAGCCATAATACTTCCTGTGGCCATGCTGTGATCCAACAAGGAAACACTCTCCACTGGATTCATGTCTTGATACATATGAATAATGCTGACAAGTGGCCTTTTTTTACCACCATTGTTAGTGCTAGATCCACGGTGTCGGTGATGGAGCCATTTCCTCTGAACACACGGGCGTCCGCATCAACCTGCCCTCACACATCACTGCTGACTGGGACAGATCGCAACGTTTGATTGGCCGAATTGGATCCATCTGTGTGAGCCGGGCAGTTACAGATGTGCCAGATAGAGAAATGTTATGGCAGCTCACGCTTAGTGGACTGTAATATACTGTACTAATGATCAACTGTACGATGAGAAATGACATCTTTGTGACCGGTATTTATGGCAGAACATCTGTCCGAAGTCACACAGGGCAAGCTTTTTTTTCTGGTCAGGATTGTTTTGTGCTATGCAGATTTTATGTGGTTAGAACAAAACAAGGTAGCTGTTTAAATGAAAACAAACAAAAAAAACTACAACTTTTTTCATTTAGATATTTTGCAGCCATTTAAAACTGTTTCAGCAAGGGCACCACAGGCAAAGTTTCCCCTAGCAGTTCAGAGGTAAAAAGGAGTACAGGGGTGGCCATATAAGGAATGTCCCAGCAGGCTCTTCGTCAGACACATGGCCTCTCACAAACCCAGGGGAGGGCCCACAATGCCTCACACATTCTGGGATGGCAGTGAGGCAGAACCAGGGTGAGGTTTGGGCCAGACAGCCCAGGGAGGGAGGGAGAGAGGGAGGGATGGGAGAGGAGGAGGGGAGAGGAGGGGAGGGGCAGCCAGGCAGGGGGTGGGTGGGGTGTTGGCATACAAAGTCCTTTTCTCCATGTTCATCTTCAGGTCATCAATACTCCTGCCAATCCTCAGCAACAATGGTGTGCTGCATTGTACTGGTATAGTGCTAAGGCAATGGTGGAAATCTCATTCCGAAACACCACATAATATTTGGACTGTATTCAAGAGTATTCTAAAATATTCAAGCAACATGTGGACCTTATTCCAAAATTTTTTTTTGTGGCAGTAGCAGAACATAGCATTTGTCAACATTATTGAGGCATTCAACTATAATATATGGTTAAGAAAGAGGAAGAAACAAAAAACACAAACACACTGCAACAATGATCTGAATAAGGGATTATGTTAGTTTGAAAATATGTATATTTCACATAGCATGAACTTTTTATCAGTTTTGGAAATCAAGTACCTCACGTAGTTTCTGGGCAATAAAAACTCAGTGCCATGCAGTCTCATGATAGTTAACCCTTTTGTGGCAGAGAGGGAGAGAAAGATCTCACCCACTGCCAAAAGCTTCTTCTTCAGGACTTCAGAGAATACGCAGAGCAGTAATCGCATGCATGGTAATCTCAGATTACTCGGTTTTGTTCAACAAATGTCAACACATATCAACAGTCATTATGAGGATGAGGAAATGCAGACAACAGACAACAGTTGGAAAATTAGAGGTTACCCACAAAATAGCTCCAGTGCTTCTTGGAACCATATGCCGTGTGTCATTTAATACTTTTCTGCACAGCACACACGGTCTCAAACAGCATACGACATACATACAGATTTTATACAGTATATAATACATTTCTTATCTAGATTTTTCTATAAAAAAAACATAAAATTCAAGTTCATTTAGAATCAGTGGATATGGCAATAATGACAGTACTGAATAATGACTATTATTATACCTGTGCTGAATATTATATGACTCTTATGACTGGTGCAGTTTAGTATGTTAATTGGATGACCATACTGTATTTGTTGTATGACTTTGTGTTTTTCTTTAATACTTTTCATTATGCTCTCTTCTGCCGGATGGTGAAGCAGATATGATTGTCATTCTAGTTTCTCACTGGAGGTGCTCTGCGGTGATGCATTTGGATCCAGAGAAACAGCATGTTCCATACTTGATTTCTGACACACACATTTGTCAGGAACACTGTTTACTTCCTCCCGGCTATTACGTGCTAGCTCGTCGGTGGGTGTCTGAGCCCTGCTGAATTCTGGGAACTGGGAGTTGTTTGGAGGGGCTCAGCCATTCTC
>NW_027468663.1:8769594-8797094 GCF_046254945.1 Alosa pseudoharengus
GTATCTCTGCCGCAGGACAGCAGGGCGTAGATGCGGGAGATATGAGCCAGAGCAACGGCATGTGGGCTGGAGTAAACGTCTCCCTCGAAGCCTCACTCGCACAAGCAAAGGCCTGCGGTGACCTCTTTTTAAAAGTATTTATAGTCTACCTCAGACACGCCAACACACCCATGCTGCTATAACCGTAAATTCTAACACAGGTGATTGCAGTAAAAACAAGAAAGGTAGTGTGGCTTTATAACTATACATATTAGCTTTGTTTGTAACATATGTAGGCTACAAATCATATCTGCAAACATTGCTGGTGATTTGATATGGGCATTTGCACATAGATTGAAACGCTTTTTGACGTACTTCACTGACAACTTGATTGAGAGAAAGTTTTTTTCTCTTTTAATCTATTTAGTGCCACAGCCATACATTTGAATCCACTATAACATAAACAAACCCATCTTCGGCTTGAGCTTGAGGTAAAGTCATGTTTAGACCTGTCCCTGAGAAATTAATTTCAGCACATCTGTTGTTACGGTTACAGATTCCATTTTGTGGTTAGAAATATGCCATGATATCAAATACCACTCTCTGAGCACTTCTGTGGGAAGGACATTCAGTGATACAGGTGGAGGGCACAATGGCAGCTAAACAGGGAAAATATTGTTTCACTTTTTATACTGTTGATCATCAGATAACTTTAGGGGTTAACCTTAAGGATATCAGTTTAGGCATATACAGCATTCAATATAAGGTGGGTTTGAGAGCGACCAATATTCAAACAAGTGTGCTAGGATGATTTTAAACCACTGACCAATTTTCTGTAATCGACTTTTGCAATAACAACTTAACAAATGACACACACCAGATATTTTTTTTTCAACAGTCCTTCATTCAGCAATATGTCGGAAAAGAGAGTATACATTTCAGCAGCATTCTCAACTATCAGTATATTTCTTCAGACACATGGCGCAAGCAAAAGAGTTGTTAACAAGGTTTGTCTATGCCAAGGGACTTCCCTTTCACTTAAGCCCATGTACTCACGTACACAGTGTTGGAGTGGAACGCCCTCAGGGAATGTTTCATTAGCACAGAAATAGTGGCACTTCAATCAGCCAGATTCTTTGTTGTCAAGGCAACAAAGTAACACACAAATACAGGTGTGTACTTCATGTGTATGCCACGGTGCATTGCAAAATCTTGGCACAGGTGAGCATGCCTAGCTGTCATCATGCGAGATGTCAGCCCATGTCTGTTGGGAGCTTTTGTGCCTTAATGACATCAGAAGCGGAGGAGAGGATTTGAATGTCGACATCAGTGCCGCAACCAAATTTTTACTGATGAAACCCTAAGAGAGTTTCGCCATAAAGTATGTGGCATTTGCAACAAACTTTCCAGAAATTTCCTGCATGAAAAAAAAAAAGTTTCAATCTCACCCTTGATCATTTACACACTAACAGAGAGCTTGTACATCTTAAAGTGACCCTGATTGTGGTGTCCAGCATGGTAAGAATAACTGCTGTGAGACAATCCCCTGGTGTCCTTTTAGAAACTGTGCTAAACCTTGGTGTGAGGCGCTTACAGTATGTATTTTTCAATAGAATATCTTATGACATTAACGCTTGCCAAAGCGATCTTACAGCGCGCTGTGTTGTATCACCCATGTGAATAGCTCAGTGTTGGCCGGTGGGCAGTGTCTGAATATAGCTGGGCTTTACACAGGCAATGACATCATAGGCTCTCTGCATATGGGGGCGATCAAATTGGGCAATGCAGTACAGTCCCTACTGTTGCTCTTAGACAGTGATGTCATGCTGGCTTTAGCTCATAAAAGCCTGTGGGGTTCTGGGCTGTAAAGTACCTGTGTGAGGCCTACTCCGCTCCACTCCCTGAGATCTCAGGTGAGCTTGGCCACACTGGGCTTTCACAGTCTCCCGAGCGGGCCCTTCTGCCCAGACACGCAGGCAACGAGATGATTTTTGTCTCTGGGCCGTCCTTTCACACTCCAATGATTTTCTTTATCCTCCAAAATTGCGACACATTCTGACAGAGGCCAATCTGCCCTGTGGCAAAGACATGCTCTTTAAGAAGTGTCACTGTGTGCGTCTATGTATACGTGTGCGTGTGTGTCTGTGTGTATGTGTGTGTGTGTGTGTGTGTGTGTGTGTGTGTGTGTGTGTGTGTGTGTGTGTGTGTGTGTGTGTGTGTGTGTTTGTGTGTGTGTGTTTCTGAAGCCACAGGTAGAGGGCCAAGCCTACAATGAGGTGTGTTACTTTGACAGATGCACATTTCACAGCACACACTCTCACACACTCATGCAAGTGACTGAGGAACATACCCTTATGCCTCTGCCTCGAGGCCGTGACTCAGAGGAGATAGAACACAGTGTGCGGTTTGTTTCCGCAGAGGGCTCAATGAGATATACTATCTCCCGGAGTGATGAAAACGACAAAGAATCGACAAGATATCGTGTCTAATTAAGTCAATTTAATGCTTAGTGGTTTTGAAAGCCGACTTGGCTAAGCTAGAGCCCAGCTCTGCTTTTTTGTAAATGAGAGTTCTGAGTCAATATTGAAACTCACCATGAGTACATGTCATATTTTCATTTCCTGACTGTCAATGTTGACGGCCCCTCTGTACAGCGGGCTTCAAAGGGCCCGGAGGACTCAGCAGTGGCCGCGCGTAATGGGGACTGACGCAGCGAGGAACAGGGGCATGGAGAGGGCCTCCAAAGAAAACCAGCGGGACAACGCGGCACTGCACACTCGAACGATTCACCAGTCGGGCGCGTTGAGCTCCAAGCAAACACGGCAAAGAAACATATGCAAAGGAGTTAAAACAGTCCCCCCAGAAAGTTAACACTTGTAGACACCTAAGAGCTTCACCCAATCACCCAATATGTCGCTTATGTTGAGATTTTTATATACATATATATATATATATATATAATTTTTTTTTCAGATGGGGCATAAATGATGGTGTCCATGTAGGGAAGCCTCACTTTCACACAAACTGGCCTCCCTAATCCATGCATATTTATCCCGTATGTCTACACTTTTGGAAACATCCAAACCAGATGCCATCTCTAGAGTAAATGACAAACACCTGAGCTGGTGACCTCCATCAGGTGACGGAGCGAAGCCCCATGTGTTACTAATTAAAGGGAAGGCCGAGCCCAAATTGGGTTAAACCAGCATAGCCAACCTCTTGTGCTTTTAGCACATAAGCCTGTTATTAAACCCAGCCTGGCTATTCACAGACTGTGGGACCTCTCTGACCAGCTCCAGCCAAAAGCTGGTTCTAATGGCCACCAAATGACTCCAGCATGGAGCATAACCTGGGCAGATGCCCCACTCGAAATGAGCTCAATGCTGAGCTGCACAATGGGACCAATGTGGGAGCGTTAACACGCACATGCAGCTATTTGACTCGCTAGTCACCTAGGTCAGGGGTTGAGAAGCGGTCAAAAGCTAACTTTAATCTTGACACCTACATTTATCATTTTTTACAAGGACACAGCGTCATTATTAAGTGTGGATAGCTTTGAAAAGTCAGTTAAAATTCATCTTTAACTGAGCAGGAGATTATACAAAAAAAAAGAATTATAATTAAAAAAAAAATCTTAGTCTTAAACCAAACTGAAAACCGAACTGAAAACAAAACTAAACATCAATTATTTTCTAACCAGCTGACAACGTGTTTCATGTCCAGGTTAATAAAAATAAAAATTTCTCTGAGTGATTGCAGCCATTTTTATTAGCAGTCATCTATCATTGGAGTAAAGACTCATCAAAAGCAAACGTAAAGGCACAAGGACGACGACAGGGCGAAGACAAATGTATAACTCAGTCTACTGACCTAAAATAAAATAAGAAGTCAAAATATGGCTCCTAGAAGTCTAAATCATAATTGCAATGTTGTACGTTATAAACTATAATTGAAATGATATTTTTGTTTTACAATGCCCAACGGAATTGAATATGAGGTCTTATTTTTTGCTGTCTACTATTTTATTCTTTATCCCGTGTGTTGTAACATAGTGGCGTGCCCGTGCCGTCTGCATCAGACGTCTGACAGAGAGAAGCAGGACAGGAGGTTGGGGTGGAACTGATTTGTGGAGCTCGTAAACAGCCCGGGCCTGTTCGCCACACAGTTAAACAGAGTTGAAAGTTGAGCACTTCATTACGGCTGTCAAGGTCTGTAGGACAGACAGGGACACAAGGACGGGGTCTCGTGACCGAGTGGCCCGCCCCCGCCCAGGACAGGTCATCCGTCAGGCAGGCGGCAGTGGCAGCAGCAGCAGCGCGCGGACAGGCAGGCCCAGCCTCTGCCCCCACGGCCCACAGCAGCGGTCCAGTCCGCTGGTGTCATTATTTACGGTGGCTCCAGCGGTCTTGAAGGGTGCAAAGTGTTTCTAATAAACGGTTTTGAGTTTCCCCACCTCATCTCTCTCTCTGAGCGTGTGTGTGTGTGTGTGTGTGTGTGTGTGTGTGTGTGTGATGGCTCACGCCTCTAAAGAATCCCAGACTGCTGACAGCCCAGGGGTCGCCAGTGTCTCCCTCGCTCTCTTTCTCTCTGGGGGAGGTGGGGAGAAAGTCAGGGAGACAGAGAGAGAGACAAAAAAAAACTCAGAGAGAGAAAGAAAGAGACCATAAATAACTGGCAGGTCCTTGTGCAGGATGGGATTGCTATTAGGGCTCAGTGTCCAAATGGCTGCTTATATTTCACAGGTAAGAAGTCATGTGTGTGTGTGTGTGTGTGTGTGTGTGTGTGTGTGTGTCTGTGTGTGTGTGTCTGTGTGTGCGTGTGTGCGTGTGTGTGTGTGGTTATGTATGTGTGTGCATATCACGTTTTTGTGATAAGATGTCTCTAAAGGGAGGAGAGGGGAGTGAAGGGTGTGAGAGAGAGAGGGATGAGTGAGATGACACAGGCCACTCGTCCTCCCTTCTCTGTGAGGCGCGAGAGGAGGAGAGCAGAGGACGGCACGGGGGGAGGGGGGGGGCGGTGGGGGGGGGGGGGGGGGTTGAGACCACTGCTGCCCGTCCCCCGGCCCCTCGGCCCTCACCGCCGCCTCCTCACTACAGCTCCACTCATAAACACTGACCTCTTCTGGACAGGAGACAAGGGCATACCAGGTCACCTTTTAATTAGGGGAGCATTAAGGAGGGGTCTTGGAGAAATTAGTGTGTGTGTGTGTGTGTGTGTGTGTGTGTGTGTGTGTGTGTGTGTGTGTGTGTGTGTGTGTGCTGAGCAGGCATATCAGGAGGGCAGTCTATAAATGTTGGGGGTTGGGTGGTAGTAGTGGAAAGAGATACCAAATGAGAGAGCGAGAGAGAGAGAGAAAAAGCAAAAAGAAACATAACACAAAAAAGAAGAGGCAAAAGAGAAAGCTGTGACGGGTAATAGAGACTATTTGAAAGACACAGAGAAAGACAGAAAGACAGAAAGAAAGAAAGGCAGAGAGAGAAAGAAAGAGAGAGAGTAACAGAGAGGGAGAGAGAGAGCGTAGTGTCTGAAGTTGGGAAACCCAATATTATGCTATGGCTCTTCATTACAAGCTGACACGTCTCCCATCGTGATTGTCAGGGACGGGAGCTCTTAGAAAAGCATTTAGCCAACAAAGAGTATGAAACCTTATCGCCGCGTTCCGTTTTATCTCCGCCCCGCATCGGTCGCCGGGCGACTCAGGAATTAGAGGTTTAATATTTGATATCGTCGGGGTCATCTGCATTCATGAGAACTTGGAGAACTCGTCTTTTTCCCCTCTGCTTTCCCAGACTGTGTCCATAATTTCCACATGACGTTAATGCAGGCCAAGCGCTACCCTATATCTCTCCCTGGACGCCCCTCTGTTCTGCTAAAGAGGATCACTGCAAGACCAGATCGAGTGAAAGCAAACCCCCATACAAAGGGTTTGAAGGGAGAGGTACAGTATAATAAAAAAAAAGATAATTTGCTTGTGTATGCTGTGTGTGTGTGTGTGTGTGCGCATGTATGTGTGTGAGTCTGGGCATGTCTGAGCATGCATATGTCTGTATGTGTGTGTGTGTGTGTGTGTGTCTGTATGTGTGTGTGTGTGTGTGTGTGTGTGTGTGTGTGTGTGTGTTTGTGTGTGTGTGGGGTTATGTATGTGTGTGTGTGTGTGTGTGTGTGTGTGTGTGTGTGTCTGTGTACATTTGTATGGGTATGTGTATATGTCTGTGCATGTCTGTGCATATATCTGTATCTGTGCGTGTGTATGTGTGCGTGTGTGTGTATAGATAAGGTAAGCACTTTTGTCTGTGTCCTGAGCTCACACTGCAGCCTCAGTTGATTCCTCTGCACTCCCACACACTGCCACTAGTCAGTCATTAACTCTGACACCACCTCCCTGTTCTGATCCTCCATCAGCACACACAACATCTATTTAACATGGACGCTCACTGACTCTCTGTTCACGCCTCAAAGAACCTCGGAACTACTGAGACAGACCAGCAAGTAGGCGATGTGTATACAGTATACTGTGGGCTCTATCTTGCACTCCAGAGCAATTGACTTTGTATACTCGCGCTTTTGTCTTTCCTATTTTGCAGTCAGCGCATATTGGAATTTTCCCTCCACAGGTACATGTGCGCCCACGGGGGCGTTTCAGCGAAAAGACGGGGTGTGTTCCGGCGCAAACGTTGATATTTTGCAGTTTCAGAAAACAATTCCGTGACAGACCAGGAACCTCCTGGTCTAAAGTCAGTGGCGCAAAAATTCAGATGCTATTTTAAGGGCGCATGCATGGCCACAGGCCTGCAGGAATGAATGCTATGCACACCAATCTACAGACACCCTGTGCACAGATGGAAACATTCAAAGCCTTGATAATATTTGTCCGTTTCCCGGTTTTGTTCGTGCATTGGTCAACTAAAAACTTAGTAGCCTATATAGTACATCTACATGCAATATCTTTACAACAACGCCTAATTACGACCTATTAATTTGGACAACTTTATACAGCCCCATAAAAGCTAAAGTTACCTTTAGTTTTGTTCCAATTCACCGTTGTGTATGGCTTTAAACATCGTGAACACTTTAATATCAGCCTATAAGCATTATTCCAGCTGCGCTAAGGTTTTGACAAGCACCACAATTTTGCCTACCTTGTTGTAGCCCATCTGAAATAACTTCAAGCTTTGCTATGTTCCAGCCATCCTTTCGTTGTTTTCAAAAAACATTTTATATCCATGATGGCCTTGAAGTCTTGAGTTTGTGAATTAGCTTAAATCAGCTTATTATGTGCTGTTAACCAGCAACCATAGATAGTAAAAGAAAGCAGCAAGTAGCCTTGGCTACAATTTCTGTAGTTGCTGCGTCCATTCATTGTTATTCTCTCTCCTGCTCAAACAAAAGTTGTGCGTGCATGATGATGATAATGTGTTTACAAACTCTACTTAAAATATTAAATATTGTAAATAGCCTACTGTCATGCAGTTAATAGGATACTGTGCAGAGTTGGAAAGTTAGGTCAACTTGGAAACTGTTTCTCGTTGTTGAGTTGCCTGATGGTAAGGTACAGCCGTAGCTTACACCTGCAGGAGCGCTTGCTTGGGTGCCTGTGTTGCGCAATGCACTTTGCTCCTCTCATATATATGACACAGTTCCCATTTCTCCAAACCATACATAATTACAAGGACAAATATTGCTACTCGAGGGAAATCAGTGTGGTGTCCGATGTGAAAAAATAGGTATAAATCTAGCATACACATTTCCACGAATCACGGATGTGTTGATGACATAAATTAAGAAATATTAGAGGACATAATGACACGTTATTTTGAACTGCATGCTGATGCCATTTAACCCAAATGCCCCAGCAGCAGCAGCACGGGAGTGGAGAGCTTATCTGACAGAAGATCTGCATTGCCTATAGTTTTAGATTACATTGCAAAAATATCACCATGCATTCATAACCTCGTGATTCAGTGAGAGTGATCCCAAAACATCGGAAAGTGACATTTCTGTATTACATTTTGTCAAAAGGGAAAAATCAATTGCAAACTGTTCCCAACTGACTATAGCGCTGTGAACCGTTCCTGGCTGCGCCTGGCAAATCCGCCATCATAATAGCAATCCGCTATGGAACAAGCGTGCGTGCCTGTTGTTAAAGGGAATGTGAGATGACGCTCTGATTGTTTTATTGCATGTTACGCCCAAACCACACCCATGAGTAATGTAGCTACTACTACAGACAACCCTATGTTAGATTTGCGTCGGGCGCAACAGCCATTGGGCCCTATCATGACCGTCTAAAGCGCATCGTCACTCGTCAAAAGCTTATTCAAATTTAGTAGGATGTCCAGTCCACATTGGGAGGGTTTTCGTTATCAAATTTCAAGCGCATGGCGCAACAAGGAGTTCCTAGGTGTCTTAATCAGTCATGGGGGTGTGTTTGGGGCGTAACATCATTTTAAACCAATGAGAATGACATATGTCATTCCCTTTAAGGCGCGATGAAATGCAAAGAATCAAAGAATGCATCGGTATTTTGACAGTCAACAGCGCACTTAAAGGAGGATGCTTGCAAGACCGTATGGAATAGTCATTCCACTAAACCATGCTTTACTAAAACCTAGCATAGCCTTCACGCATTTGCACTCGTCTATTATTTGAACTCATTGGCAAAGTGAAAATAAATTCACCATGGTGTTTCAGTCAACGACAAGACAATTATGCATTACTTTCACTATTGACTGACAATGGGTTACCATCGAAAACATAGGCTGGAAAAAGCAACACATACACTAATATTGCTCAAATGACTGAATAAAACAACATTTATCCTGCAGAGGAGTTGCTTATATCTCGTTCGTCTTCAGCTGTGCTCCATACTGTCTCTCGCCTCTCCCCTAATCACTTTTAACCGTCATTACCAATTTGCAAATGATGGTGAATAACTACTCATCATGAGATGTACTGTACAGTATTTTGTAATATCTTTATTCTACTTATGTTTCCCATCTTAATCGTGCAATTTGTAATGTTTTGCATGGACGTGCGCTGGTGTGCGTTCATGGATGATAGAAGGATGGTGCGTTGTGCACCCGCCAATATGACTGTTGACAATGCACTCTTAAAATAACATATAAACAACTCGCCATAGACTTCTGACCAGGTGTACAATAGCGATTTTTTGACAATGCGCTAAGCCACTCCCTAAGTTGTTATTTGCCACACCCTGGGCGCATTGTTTAAAAAATAAACGTGCAAAATAAGGAATTAAACTTGGCGCCGGGTGGATAACGAGTTTTACGCCATGCGCCAGGGTGCAAAATACAGCCCATTATCCTGCCGGTAAAATAGCAACAGCGCCCAAGATCCGCCCACAAAGTGACTTGCGCAAAGTCAATTGCGCTGGAGTGCAAGATAGAGCCCAGAATGTGCCTGTGTGTGTGTGTGTGTGTATGTGTGTGTGTGTGTGTGTGTGTGTCATGGTATCTAAGGGGCGTGGCTGATCATGACTGCTGAGGACAGCAGGGTCAGAAGATGTATCGCCTCGCTGGACAACCCCAAGAGGAGGCACCATGATGGAAAGAAGGAGTGAGAGAGAAATAAAGAAAGAAAGACAGAAAGAGATAGAGAGAGAGAGAAAGAGGGGGAGATATTAACAGAGAAGAAAGGAATGTCACATAGAAAGTCTCAGGGAGTATGAGTGAGGGTGAGATATTGTGAGAATGAGAAAGAGAAGGATAGAGTGAGAAAGAGAGAGAAAAGAGAGAGAGAGCACTGTGGGCATTTTAATGGACTGAGATGAGACGAGTGTCTCCCTCCACTCTGTGGAATGACCATGGGGAGATGGTCAGCCAGATATGTGTCCCGGTATTAATCACCAGCAACACAGGGTTAACGACCAGCCTCCTCCCACCACCACCACCGCACACAGAGCCAGCGCAGCCACAGACAGACACCCCGTTTAGAGCCCACTCTGGGAGGGAGACATTCAGACAGGGATGGAGGGGGCAGACAGAGAGAGAGAAAGAGAGAGGGAGACAGAGAGAGAGAGAGAGAGAGAGAGAGAGAGAGACGAGACAAGAGGAGGAAAGGGAGGTGGGAGAGTGGACAGATTAACAGAGAGGGGATTTGGTCAGTGGGTAGCCTCTCCAGAGGAGCGCTCAGCTGATGGAGTCCATGACTGCAGACATTTTGTGCTCTCACAGGAGAGGCCATACCGTCCTCTAATGTCTGCCGGGATTCAACAAGATATGGCTCACTCAGTGTAGAAACTTCCAATATCTCAAAGTAGAAACAAGACACAACCTAACAATGATTCTACTCTCTACATTTTCACTTGTGATATAAATAGAGACAGACATCTACATCTCTGCAAAAATCTGTTAGCAAAGAAATGACCAAAGCTTTGTTTTTAAAAAAAAATAACAATAGCACTAGAAAGCCTTGATGCAGATGCAGTAATACCTTTACTCAATTTCCCTGCAAATAGGCATGCTCATTACGAGCAGTGCAGAGGATGATTACGTTCAGAGTTTGTTGCAGGCACCTATAAATATGCTCTCCTTTGAATTACAGACCACAACTGCATACTTCTGCATTTACTCTGTCACCTGAACAACGTCATCTCATGATATGCCAGGGATCACTCCTGTGTGCGTCAAGCATAAAGGAGTTTGACAAGCTAGATAAACAATAGATGTATCTGTGGCATCTGAGACTGTCATTGTGGTAAAGCATTTTCTAAATATAGAGCTGGAATGATGCAGTAACTGATCTGTGAATGTGGCTCATCTGGTCTGGCCATTTCGGAATAAATACTTGCTCTGTTTGCATTTAAAAAAAAGAACTACACACACAGACACACACATGCTAATAACTGGATGAGAGGTTTACATTGGTGGTGTTCCCACACACACCCACACACACACACACACACACACACACACGCTAACTGTACAGAGGGTCAGAAGCTGCTCTTTTAATACGACTTGTTTCATGTAAGGAAACAGAGTCTGTCAGCTGTCCTGCATTAACTACTGTTTTTAAGTTCTGCCCTGGAGTTTATTATTGTTTCAATAATATCGCATTACGCCTCTATCTTGAGTTTCAGCTGAACATGCCGAGCATAGTAATCCAAGTCATTCTAGGCATTTATCTAATGTTGTCCACATACCTAATATTTGACTTGGCCCTCATTGCTGCACCACTATGGTCTTATCTCTTAAATCAAATGTTCCCCTGCTTCAACTGACCCCTTATTGTTCCAGCGGAATCAGAGCTGCTCTTTTTCATCAAATATTCGTTTCACACACTCGCATAAATCATTAACTTATATTGCAAAATTCAAAGCACCGTTTGTGTATGGGATAGGGGACATATCTGTAGGGTGATATCTGGGACATATGCTGCCACAGATCAGATAGTGTGTTTGCAGACTGCCCTTTCTGAGGAGATGTTAGCATAGATGATCACACAGACGTGTTCCGCAGGCGTTCCAGGTGCCCACAGAGTAATTTGTAGCGTGTGTTTTTGTAATCGGCAGAATGTGCAAGTTTTGACATAGTCAGGTCGACACACGTCTCTCACAGTTAAAAGAAACAAATGACCTTAACTAACTTTGCTCTGTCTCCCATTTGCTCTGTATGTGAAATGATTATCATCAATTCATTTTAAAAAAAGAATGCACTGACATTACATCAATAAAGTTATTATGACCGCCGCGCAGCGAAGCGGCGGTCATATAAAGCGCTTTCAGACATGACTGACTTAGCGCCGTTACAACGTGTAAGACCGGAGGTTCTGCGGATGTTAAACGCTGGGGCCATATATCTGAACGACATAACCGGTCATATGGAAGTCCGAATTTAGCCGGTTGTTCTACTACTCCCCCCCTAGTATTTCCTCAGGACATTATGTAAATGTGCTGTGTCTGAACGAAGCGTAGAACATGCGGTTAAAATCACACCTAGTGAGAGGGCGCGTCGGTGACGTTTCTTTAGTGCGTCCATGTGGTTAAATCTGACTTAAATGCCAGTGTTATGATGGAGTGGCATAGTGCTGTCCAGAAAATCTCTGACCTTGGAAAGATGCAGACATCACGGAGCTACTGTCCATGAGGGCAGACAGCATTGTGATAGAACACATGAAGGGAACGGCAAGAGACATGTTGATGTAGCCTACAACTGCATCGCAAGGCCAAACGAATTCAAAACACCGAATCATCATAAGCAGAAGGCGCTGAAAAGGCAGTAGCCTACATCGACGTTGTTGACGACAATAACAGGAGTATTTAATAAATTGTCAGCCAACACGGTCGGTTTTCTATTCATTGATAGCCTTCTCATGACCTCACTGCTGAGCTCGCTGATATTTGTTGAGCATAAATATGCCTAGAGAAAATGAAAACGAAGAAAACCCAACTTTGTTCCAAGCTCCTTACGTAAATGCAATAGACACATGGGGAGAGGATGCTTTTGGAAAAATAAACCATGAAAAAACAAACCACTTCACTGTTATGTTAGTATTTTGTTTGTTGCTTAAAAACATTGTATATGATGGCCTTGAAGTCTTGAGTTAGCCTACTGAATTGGCTGGTACCATAAAGTTTGTGCATGCTCTCTCCAACGCAAACCAGATTTGGGGTTCCATAGCCAAGTAATTCTGCTACATAACGTTGAAAACAGATAAATGTGTTTATTCAAAGCACACATACAAATACTGTAGGTCAATTTCAAGTGCGCACTTACGTGACTACTTCATGTATTAGCCTACGCACAATAGATTTTTCTTCTTTAGCCTACATAATGCATACACTTTGTAAACAAACAGCAGCTGTGACAGCGGCTGCATATATTCTGCGTCATATCTCGCCTCTTGTAGAGTTCCTACAAGAGTTCCTCTTTTAGAGTTCCTGTAGAGTTAGAGTTCCTACAAGCCCCCACCCCTCACTCGACAACCACACAGAGATTCTGTACTGTGCGTGTATGTCGTTAACACATAGGTCTGTATAAGGTCAGTATAAGGTCCGCAGGTTAGCATCATATCTGAATCATCCGAGGGTAGGACCTCCGTTTGACAAACCTCCGCATATACTCCGAAGGTTATATCTGAAAGCCCTAATAGGTTTAGTCAGATTTTTTTTTTCTTTTTTTTCTTTTTCGCATGGCCAATTTTCCGTCAAGGACTCCCGGGACACTTAAAGACTGGACTGCACGAAACTTGGAGGGCATGTAGCCCCACAAGGATAGCATGGAACCATTGTTTTTCGTTTTGATCTGTAGTCCCCCCGCTGGACTGGACCCCCCGAAAGGAGGGTAGGGCGGACACAGTTTTCTGTGAATATCTCGAGAACCGTAGGGTTTAGGAGGACCACCTTTTTTTGTATGTTGAAGGGGCCATGTCAACCCATTCTATAGACCCTTTCATGGAATTTTCATTATCAGCATCATAGTTGGCCCCACAAGACTTCCTTTTTAACATTCCATATGTTATCTTAATGCAGAGGTAGATTGGGGCCCAAATAGAATGTTCAAGCATTGTTTTTGTTTACCTTGTTGAAAGGGTCCATAACTCATTTCATGTATAGCGCCACCTAGTTAAAAACAAAAAAGTAAAAATGAGGTGTTGTCATTGCAGGTATCTGTGACCTAACATGGTCAAAACTGCACGAAATTGGACTTGTAGGATTATTATGACCGCCGCGCAGCGAAGCGGCGGTCATATAGGTTTAGTCAGATTTTTTTTTTTTTTTTTTTTTTTTTTTTTTTCGCATGCCCAAATTTCTGTCAATAATTCCCGGGACACTGAAAGACCGGGGTACACGAAACTTGGTGGGCATGTAACCCCACATGGATAGCATGGAACCATCGTTTTTCGTTTTGATCTGTAGCCCCCCCGCTGGACTGGACCCCCCGAAAGGAGGGTAGAGCAGACACAGTTTTCTGTGAATATCTCGAAAACCGTAGGGTTTAGGAGGACCATTTTTTTTTTGTATGTTGATCTCAAGGGGCCATGTCAACCCATTCCATAACCACTCATTTCATGTATAGCGCCACCTAGTTAAACACAAAAAAGTAAAAATGAGGTGTTGTAATCGCAGGTATCTGTGACCTAACATAGTCAAAACTGCACGAAATTGGAAGTGTAGGATCATTATGATACCCTCTGTATGCACGCCAAGTTTCGTGGAATTCCGTTCATGGGGGGCCACACAATAAATTAATTTATGTTACTATACACCAACTGGCCTGTAGGTGGCCGGAGACAGTTTTCTGTGAATATCTCGATAACCGTAGGGCCTAGGAGGTCCACCTTTTTTATGTATGTTGGTCTTAAGGGGGCATGTCAACCCATCCCATTACCACTTATTTTATGTATAGCGCCACCTAGTTAAAAATGAAAAAGCAAAAAATTAGGTGTTTTCATCACAATATCTCTGGCTGACAAGGTCAAAACTGCACGAAATTAAAAGTGTAGGATCATTATGACACCCTCCGAATGCATGCCAAGTTTTGTGTACTTTCGTTCATGGGGGGCCTTACAATAAAATAATTTCTGTGTACATTTAGTGACGTACACCAACAAGGATTCCCGGGACACTGAAAGACCGGGGTACACAAAACTTGGTGGGCATGTACCCCCACATGGATAGCATGGAACCGTCATTTTTCATTTTGATCTGTAGCCCCCCCGCTGGACTGGACCCCCCGAAAGGAGGGTAGGGCAGACACAGTTCTCTGTGAATATCTTGAGAACTGTAGGGCCTAGGATGACCATTTTTTTCTGTATGTTTGCCTCCAGGGGTCATGTTAACCCATTTCATGTGCACACATGTGCACAGATACACACACACACACACATACATTCACAGTAATCATACGTATGACACATACTCACACAGTAGACATATGTACGCTTGCATGCACAGGCACATACGCAGGCACAAACACAAGCACGCACGCACACACACACACACACACACACTCTCACACACACACACACACATAACATAAACATAACACAAACAATCAAGAATTTCTCAGAATTATAAACAGGCAAGATGGAGGTGGGGTTGTATAAAATGAATTTTACATGTGAAATCTATGAACTAATCATGTTTTGGTACTTGTTGTCTAGCAGATACCAGTGAGAATTGAGTGTGGATAATGCAATTTAGTGAGACAGTTAGAATCATATAGGCCTTTCAGCGTGATTTCTTTTTGTGGAAAAAATGTGCTGGACTGGGCGGCGGTCATATTTTGTACCGCTCTGCGGTACATCTAGTTATGACACCTTCTGAATGCACATCAAGTTTCGTGGAATTCTGTTCATGGGGGGCCATACAATAAATCAATTTATGTTACTGTACACCAACTGGCCTGTAGGTGGCCGGACAGTTTCCTGTAAATATCTCGAGAACTGTAGGGCCTAAGAGGACCACCTTTTTTTGTATGTTGGTCTTAAGGGGTCATGTTAACCCATTCCATATGCACACATGTGCATAAACAGATATTCACACACACACATACATTCACAGTAATCATACGTATGACCAGTGTTGTGCGTGAACGAGTTCAAAAGAATGCGTTCATTGAACACGCTCATTTTTTCGTGAACGTTGAACTGAACGCAACACATTTTTTAATAAAGAACTTGAACGTGAATTAGTTCACATTATGTGTCATGAACGGCAGACATCACTTTCCATTGAAAACTGAGTGACATCTGTTTTCTCTTTTGAAACGCAACGAGAGAAAGTTCCTCCCTCCTGTATTCTCGCTGGTGCCGCTTAAATCATGTATCACCAGACAGAAATGGTTTTGACATTGTGTGCGCAATGCATTGCGGGCAACGTAGTGTCCGGCTGAGAATAGTTGAATAGCATACTGGCTTCCGCACAACGTTACCCGTGCTGAATTGCAGCAGAGCGGGGTAGGCATAGCAACGCCGCGTAGCAGGCAACGACGAGAGCGCGGAGGGCTGGATTTCATTGCACTAAGTATAGAACTGGTCTACCTTGTCTGTAATGCTGCAAGTTTCATCACCTGGTAAGAAACCCACAATTGCAGTGTCATGAGCAAATGTCTACAATGAGCAGCTTCAAAGAACGTATAGAGATTTCTAGCTCATAGTGTCAAAAAAGTATTTATTTGAATATCTCACGAAAAAAGTAAAATTAACTGAACTTTAAACTAGTTCAGAATTAAAATTGTGAACTTTGAACATGAACTGTTCACTTTGAGCATGTACAGTATGAACTGAACTTGAACTAGTTCAGAAAAGCTGTGAACTGGCACAACACTGCGTATGACACATACACACACAGTAGACATATGTACGCATGCATGCACATGCACACACACACAGGCACACCCACAAGCACATGCATGCATGGACACACATACACACAAACACACACATAAACACGTACATGCACACATGCACACAATTCAAGAATTTCATGTTTTGGTACTTGTTGTCTAGAAGATACCAGTGAGAATTGAGTGTGCATAATGCAATTCAGTGAGACAGTTAGAATCATGCCTTTCCCCTTTTGTTTTTAACCAGCAGCCAGACCAGCAGATACCCTGACTTTTCTGAATTACTAAAGCTAAGCGGGCTTAGTTAGTACTTGGATAAGAAACCTTCTAGGAAGAGTACAGTAGGTTCCTGCTGGAAGCGGTGATGGTGGCTGGCCAATAGGTGGAACTCTTCCCTGTGGCCAAAAGCCACCAAACAAATATCAATCCCAATGTCCTATTGCAGTGACAGGGCCACTGTACTGGAGGAGATGTTTTCCTTTGCATGAATGTTAAATTAAGGTCCTGACTCACCATGGTTGTTAAAGATCCCATGGCACTTATCGCAAAGAGGAGGTGGTTCCCTGATTTGCTTTATTTATGTACACATACATAAAGACACACACACATGCACACACACATAAAAACACACACACACACAAAGACACGTAAACACACACACACTACACATGCACACACACATACATGCACACACACGACACGCACAAACACGCACACGCTCACAAACACATAAACACACATACACACACACACACATGCACCCACACAAACACACCTACATACACAAACACAAGCACACACACACACACACACACACACACACACACACACACACACACACACACACAAAACACACACAAAACACATACACAAAAACAACCACACACTCTGCACACACTCAATTACAAACACACAAAAAAGGAACAAAGTAGGAAATGAACACAATTTGACAAGCGTGACTTATTTTTGTGGAAAAAATATGCTGGACTGAGCGGCGGTCATATTTTGTACCGATCTGCGGTACATCTAGTTTTCTCTTACTTTTATTACAATTAGTCGTCAAATTTATTGTAGCAACTCCTTGTATCTGCACTGAATTGCAATTGAATTTCAGAACTGTCAGAAAAAATAAAACATTTCACATACATTAGAATATGTTTATATGTATCTACGAAATGTGATAATAAATCAGATATGTTTAGTGAACATATGCAAATATTGCGTTTTACTTGAAATCATCAGCATGCATGGTAACACATTCATTGTTATTGCAATAAATATTTGTGTTATATTGATAAAGTGTCCATTTTGACAAATTGTGATTATAATTAGCTTATTTTGTTTTTTCATTCACATTTTTCTTTATTTTAAACAGTAACGCTGTGTTCTATAAACATAATCACATCAATCAACACATATTGCAGCAGCTATTATAAAACAGATATTGATTGTCTGTCCCCTAACATCTAAACTTAGAAGAGCAGACAATGAGTCATGTGTTACTGTATCTATTTATCTCTATCACTCTCCTCCTCCTCCATCCCTCCCTCCCTCCCTCCCTCTGTCCCTCCATCCTTCACACACCCACACTCAATCTCTTCCTCTCACTCTCCTCCGCATCTCTTTCAGCCTTCTCATTACTCTAGCTCAAGCCCCGTACCCCGCTCCTCTGGAATGCATAGGTGTGACAGATGAGAGGAAGAAAAGCTGGGGAGGACCGCCAAGCTCAGGAGTGCAAGGGAGAGAGAGATTAGGAATCTCTCGGAATGAGCCTGTCACCATCAGAAAGTGTGTCAGAAAAATGTTGTTCTCTCTCACTCCTCTTGGCACCTCCCTTCCTGTGCTTTATGGCTTTTGCCAGCGACGGCCTGAAGGGGGAGAGAGACGGACTGGACTCTGGAATACAAGACATGACTCATCCCTCACCTCCCTGCCCCTCTCTGGCAAACACCCCCGCACCCCCACACACCCTCCACCGCCAGCCTACTGTTTCAAGTCTCTCAACAGAGGTGTGGGGGGGGGGGGGGCTGAAAGACATCTCCATAGCCCTCCAAGGAGGAGATCAAAGTGGGTCATTCCTTCAACTCCGTGGCACCATAATGGTTGCGCGGAGTTGGGGAGTGAGCCCTCGCTGCTCGCGATGTTGTAACACGGATGATTAGTGACAGTGTAATACTTTGAACGCTCACCGTACAAAGCCAGAACCCAGCTGGGCCCGAGCCTTTAAACTTTTCAGGGGAGAGAAAGGGGAGAGGGGGCGGTGGGGGTGAAGAAAAAAGAGAAACCAAAAAACGTGGGGGTTCCCGAGCCACTGGAGAGCATTCAGGCAGGAGATGTAAAGAGATATCATATTCATTTTCCCTCTTTTATACGCGCCCCGGGAATAAAGGACAACAAATAAAGTGTGGGAGGCTACATAAATGCCTGTCATTTTTCCCCTTATTGGAAAAAAAGGGAAGCAGAGAGCATGTTGCTCTGGGTCACAGTCCGACATTCCTTCTGGGATACATTGGAACCAGGTCCTCCAAATAAATAGTGGGCCGGCAGATTTAGATTGAAGACCTCCAACCAAACACTTTGTCTCAGTTTTATTTGCAACAAGAAGTGCACCACTAGCAGTAGTTCTTTCAAACAAGACATTCTGCTTTATTAAACTTTTCGAGTCAGCAAACTATATCCTGAATGTTTACTGTAAGTTGAAAATGTAAGCAACTATCTCTCATGTGAAATGTAGGAAATGTGTTTCAACTGGTGCAAATCTTTTTGTAAATTTGGCTTTGTGAAAATAGAAAATCATATCAATTTTGCTACACTTATCTTGAGTCATAAATAAGAGGTGAAAATCTCAGATGTAGCAGCCTTCACCATTATTTTAAATATATTTCTTTACATGAGACCTCAGCCCTGGACGTTAGTCTCGTTACGATTTCTGAGAAATTCTTTTGACCGTTCAGGAATGAAAAGGCATGTATGCTATGCACATACGTTATCTTGCACTGCGTGGGGGTAGAGCGCACAAGAGAGGGGAAGACAGATTAAGAAACGGAGGAAAAGTGAGCAAGGTGGATGCAGGAGCTATCAGGGAGAGAGAGAGAGGAAGATGTTCATTGATGAAGAAAGGGAAAGATATGAGGAACGTGAGGCAGGCCGCAGCTCTCTCATCGCTGCTCTCAGCCAGCATCTGTTGGATTTGTTCATCATGTGAATTGTCCAGTGGGCTCACTGAGACCCCCATGACCATACAATTACACACTAGCCACGGTGTGAAGAGGGAAAAAAAACACAAGTGGCTGACAAAAAAGAGAGAGAGAGAGAGAGGGTGAAATGTGTATGAGTGTGAAGAGAGTGAGTGTAAGAGACGGTGAAAGAGTGGAAGGCTGTGATGACAGCGTAAATCCCGGCCCTGACTCTTCTGTCAGTGAACACTACACCATTGTGTTTCCAGTGTGTCTGCTCCTCTTGCGCTGGCGTCAGGCCAAGGCCCTCCAAACCTCTCTCAAGGCCTGTTGGGCTCCGCGGCTGGCCGAAAAAGCCAACTCCGTTTTAATTGAGAGCCCAGGCCGATTTCCAATCCGAGGCACATCTGTATCTATAGCGAAAAGGGGGAAGAAGGCTCAGAGGGAACGGTGCCTTTTTTAAGGTCTCCTCTCCTCCAGGAGGAGGAAGACATCAAGGGATTTGAGGCAGCTGAGAGACAGAGCCCGGGGAGGCTTTGAGGAGTTAAAGCAAACAAATTGCTCTAATTCGTACATTCTTTGCAATTATGTAACTATTGTTGTGGCAGTAAAAAGCATTGGAAGCTCAAAAGACAGTGGGGCGACAGGGTCAAGTTCTGGCAGATATCACCTCACTCCCTCTCCCCCAAAACCCCCCTGGTCCTCCACTGCTGTCCCTCCTCCCCCTCCCCCCCCTCTCTCCCTCTCTCTCTCTCTCTCTTTTTCTCTGCCCCTTTCCTTCTCTCTCTGCCTCTCTCTCTCTCTCTCTCTCTCTCTCTCTCAGCCTCTGGGAACAAGGCCAACTCATGTCAGTACTGGGGGGCGGCAGCCAAGAAGACACTCAGAGAAGACAAAAGTTAAATGTCTGGCTGCATTCCTGCTTACAGGAGACATTCTAATATCCAGATGTTGAAAGGGGAGCTTGAGTGTGAGCGCTTTTGTCTCTGACAAGTATTTCTATCACTCCTTTTTTGTGCATCAGCATACCTTCATACTTCCAGTACGGCATTTTACCTGGTGGGTGAAATACCAGAGTAAATAAAATGGGTCTTGTAGAAAGGGATACAGTATCGATGAACAGAATTGTTTTACCAGAGAGCAAAATGATGAATCTGCCCCAGGAGGATCCAGAAAATGTTTACTGATAACAAATAGCAAATAAAACATCAGACAATCAGGTAAGGCTGAGAGAGAGTATAAAAAAGAAATCAGTACAAATAAATCACAAGCTTTTAAAGCCATAAAGAGAGGAAAATGTTTTTTAGAAAATGGGTCAAATGGACAAAGGAGGCTCTGTTGGGAGAGCCAACGTGATAAATCACAGATTAGACTCTTTCCACCGTCCTTCTTCTTCAATGAAAGAGACGTGCATCTTTGAACCCCGAGTTTAAAAAAACAAATGTTGTTATGAATGTTGTAATTATCTCTTATTCATAAGTTTGTGTCACACAATCATTTGAAGAAGTTGTGGAACAACGATCATTTATTCAAGTGTATCTTAGTTAATTAATAATTACTGTAACAGTCTGTGCTTTATCATTAAGATTCATTTCTCTTTCTGTGATTCCTCACTTTTGAATATCTGATGATTACGATATGATAATGAGAAATATTACATATTTACATGTCATCCACATCTGTTTACACATAGGGTACAATTTAACCAAATAAAGGAGTTGATCAAGGCAAACAAAATTAATATGTGTCACAAATACAAATAACTGTTATGTTCTAAGCAGTCTCCATGATGTTTTTGTGTATGTGCAGGTGGGAGTTACACGTGATCGGTGCCACACACCACCAGCCCTGTGCCATCCCTGTGATACCTACCCCATAACCCACCCCCCCCCCCCCCACCCACCCAGAGGTCCCGTGTACAGACACGTAAGGCCAAGGCCTCCATCAAAAGCTGCGGCCCCAGCTGCCACGGTCACTGCAAGGCTCAGATCCTGGCTGCATAATCCACTTATCTTAAGTGGGGCGGGTGGGCGGGCAGGCCACACCTGTCCTGCCTTCAAGGGGGAGACAGGAAAAGGAAGACTCTGCCAGAAGAGCTTCACCTGGCCCTCACATGAAAAGGACTCCACTCTGCTCCGAGGAACATGAAGGGCCATCAGAGGCTCGTATCGCTGGCATGATCGCTACGCCAACATGTGGTTTACACAGAAAGAGAGAGAGACAGATAGAAAGAGAGACAGATGGAGAGAGAGAAAGAGAGAGAACTTCCATTGCGGGGTCGAGAAAGGGTCTGTCCCACAGGTTTGAAATGACAACATCTCCAAAAATGCATTGGGGGGGGGGGATGTATTTTGGGATGGGGCCGGATACTCTCCAGTCAAACAGTAAATGCTCTCGTCCTCATAGAGAGGGTTACGACCTCCATCTGATGGCTATAAATGCTCTGTATTGGCGTGCTTTCCATCTAGAGATACATTAAAGCACAGGACGTGACATTTGTTTGGACAATTCCTACTCTTTGAACAGGCCCTGGACCTCCACGCCAAACTTTCCTCAATAAACTCATTAAGGAAAACTGATTGTGTGTGTGTGTGTATGTGTGTGTGTGTGTGTGTGTGTGTGTGTGTGTGTGTGTGTGTGTGTGTGTGTGTGTGTGTGTGTGTGTGTGTGTGTGTACAGTTATGGCCTGAACCGCAGCAGCTGCTGCTTGAAGTTCCCATTCTCTGTGTGAGTAAGATACCTTCAAACCAACAACTTCCACAGACCTTTTCATGGGCTCTAAAAATACTCCAAATATTCCTGATCTAAATAAACAGATTTGTAAAGTAAGGAAAAGAAATGAGCCTTTTAAGGCCCAGAATAACGTGCTTCTCTCTCCATGGCTTTCATGTCTGAGGAAGCAGGGAACAATCTCATTGTTACATTGTTACATTTCCTCCACTCGCTGTGAAACCTCCGTGCTCCTGGTTATGAGGTCACAGTTCTTCTGGATTATCAGGACACAAGTCTGGGGCGGGTCTCAGTGTTCACACGTCTTTTTTTTGGGGCATTTTTGTTTGCCATTTTCTCACATGCTACAACTGCAAATTACACACAACCTAGTCAACTTCAGCTTCATATTACACACAACCTAGTCAACTTCAGCTCCATATTACACACAACCTAGTCAACTTCTAGGTACCATAGATGATTCCATAAACCTACTTTCACTGATAAAGATGTCAGTGTCATTTTTTTGTCATTTTCTCACATGCTACAACTGCAAATTACACACACTCTAGTCAACGACAGCTCCTACCAAGTACCATAGATAATTCCATGAACCTACTTTCATTGATGAACATGTCAGTGGATATAAGTTGGCAAGGACAGTGCACCTGTGCTTGGTATGCTTTCAGTGTGAACTGTATACTGTAGGTATTTGACATTGTATCTACTTCTACTATGATATGTGATATCAATGATACCAGCAGCTATGCCACTTTTACCATCCATTGCAGTAATGGAGTCAGACACCTGGTTTTAAAAGATAAACAGGTGACACCAACTTTACTATCTGTTGGTTCAGATCACAGCAGTGGAGGTAGCAGTTGGTCGGGGACTGAATGAAACCTGTTCTCTCTTTATTGCCTTGTAAAAATCAATGGCCTTTAAAAGGTTGTACAAAAGGACTGTGTAAAAATATATATCTAAAAACCAGAGAGGGACTCACACGCTCAGACATGGCATTGTGGGAAGGTGAGAGTGGAAGAGAGAGAGAGAAAAAAAGAGAGAGAAAGAGAGAGCAGCAAAGACAAATAATACACTGACTGTGTGTCAAAATGTTGAGGCAGGTACTTGAACTTGGCAGGCATGAGTAAGCTGCTCACTGAACTGAGACAGATGGGGCAAATCCAGTTTAATTACCTCTGCACAATCAGCATTGCACTCTCTCCTTCTCTGTCAAGAGTGATCATCTCAGAAGGAAGAAGAGTCGCCCTATCTTTGTGCAATGGCAGGATTAATGAACTGACAAAGTGTGTGAGAGTCGCAGGGCCCGGCGGGGGTTATGGGGGTGGGGTGTGTGTGTGTGTTGCAGGCCGAGCGCAAGCAATAACACACTGCTTTGGGACGTGTGTCCTGCTCCAGCCCAGATTGCAGTCAAGAGAGACTCACAGTCACATGAATGTCCTATACGCTGACAACCAACTGAGCACCTTCAGTTCAGTTATTTTTAAATTCATATGATTTATATTGAAGTCAGAACCATTTCTACTCATGTTATGTATTTTGGGTCGAATCAGTGTTTTCTTTTTTCTTCAGGCTGCCAATTCCAGCCGTTTAAAGATTTTATACATGTTTATCGCTGGAAATTCCCGGTCGGCTTATTGCCCTAATGATCAAATAAGCGGAGCACAAGATTGAACACATGTAGGCACGCTGCTTGAATAAGATAACCTGAGCAACCTCACTGAAATATGAAGTCAAAATTCCCCCAAATGTCAAGGGTGATTAGGCTTTCCTTATTATGCTGCTGACATGGATGACAGGTCAATTCTTTAACACTGACTTAGACAGTGTTCTGTCAGTGTCCTCAACCCCCCTCCAACCACGCACTCACACATACATACACACACACAGACTTGCACACACACAGGCTTGTGCGCGCACACACACACACACACACACACACACACACACACACACACACACACACATACACACACACTCACACAGACGTGCGTGCACACACACACACACACACACACACACACACACACACACACACACACACACACACATGCACACACACACCACACACCTCCACCACCACCTAATTGCACTTTTTCACTGGCAGGGACAAACCAAGGTTGTTTGAAAAGGATTGTGGGTGTAATGTTACTCCACCGCGACATGCTGATTGTACTTGTTTCACTGAGGCCAGACTATACAAAAGTGGGATATAATTTTGTTAAAGTGGCTTCACTCATTCTCAGTCCCTCTCAGACACTTTCTCTCTCTCTGTCTCTCTCTTGCTCTTATTCTCCCTCTCTCTCTCACACACACACACATACTTAAACTCACACACATACACACTCACACACACACACACACACACACACACACACACACACACACACACACACACACACACACACTCACACAGACGTGCGTGCACACACTCACACACACATACACACACATACACACACACACACACACACACACACACACACACACACACACACACACACACACACACACACACACACACACAGATACACAGACTCTTTCTGTCTCTCTCAATCATTCTCTCTTGTCAAACATTCACACATTGTGTCTTTCATTATTGTTTGGTGTAGTCCTTCACTGTCACCTATGTTCCACCCCCCCCCCACCCCCACCCCGTGGGCAGTGACCCAGCCCCCTGCTTCCTGCAGGCCCAGCTGCGGTGGCTGCTGCTGCTGCCGCTCCATTTGGTGGTAATCAGGTGCAGAGCTGGAGCCCCACATCCTGTTAGCCCGTCCTGATTAGCACCAGTCAAAGTTTCGGACAAATTTGCAAATTCCTCCCCTCTGCAAAATATTCAGGCCCAGACCTCCCGCCTCACAAGCCTGTTTGATGAATACCCCTGTTGTAAGCGCGAGGAACAGGCCACCGTGAGCCCTCTGGTTCCCAGTTCTTAAAATAGGTTCAAAATTAAAGTCCACAGCAAAACAAGACTGAGAGAGAGAGAGAGAGAGAGAGAGAGAGGGAGAGAGAGAGGGAGGGAGGGAGATAGAGAGAGAGAGACTTTTTTCTATATGATTAATGAAAGAATCTGTTTGTTTACATTCACAAGTGGACATGAAGATTGTGTTCCTGTTTCAGCTCTGTAGGAAAAGTTTTCCAAGGCCCCGGGTCCTTTTCCCCCTCCCGGGAATATCAGCCAGTCTTCTGCTTCATTACTGGATGGCAGTGCAAAACCAGGTCTCACTAAACACAGCAATTCATCACAGCATGGGAGAGTGTCAAGCCTCCATATTGGACTTGATTTTCCTTCAGATTACCTTCACCCAGCTGTACCACCACATGCTTGTTACAGTTACATTCTGTTTTTTATAGGGCCACTAAATGTAACAGACTGTTTTTGTAGACCAGGTGGCTTTTGTACTACAAAATGCATACATTCATTAAGAAATCATAACATTGTAAGCACTGTCCTCATGATATACTGTAGCAAAGAGGGCACTTATTGTTGTGCATAGAAAACAAAATAGAAGAATTCTGTTGCACAATGACTTGACTTTTGTGCTTTTCATTTGGAAGACAAAAGGCTGAATGTACTTGTCATTTTGTGGACAAAAGTAGCTCTGCCCACACACTAAATGTCCTTGGAAAACATGATGTGGCTGAATCCAAAATGCACTACACTGTCATCATTCTGTCCCATGTAATGGTCATTTTGTCCACATGAACATGCATTCTGCAGCATGGCCAAATAAGCCAAAGAGTGGCAGCATTTGTCTTAGTGGTTTTAGGCAAACTCTTGCATATCCTTCAGCCTATGGCATTTCAATTTCTTCACAGCCCCGAGCCTCCCCAATTTGTGGAAGGCAATTCTGCCGAATGGAGTCGAATGAATGAGAGGTAGATTACTAGTTTCAATATCTCAACGAATAATTTCCCCACTTCAGTCACAGCCACTTAGGCCCTCAGTTGAAGTGGCGTTTCGCATAAAGGTGCATTTCTGAGGGCTAGCGCGTGTTATGTGCCTTTGAAGTCAGGGCTTGCACGCCGCCACGTTCCTTCATTTCTCTCCACTCGTGGTTTTGTTTGGATGCCGGCAGTCAGGCAGGACTTCGTCAGGTTTATGGAAAAGCGATTAGCAGAGGCACTCTTCCTCCGTCCCTCCATCCTTCCCTCCCTCCTTCCCTCTCTTTGAGGTAGTGCTCTGCACTGTAGTTTTTACAGCCGCTCTCTTTTCTCTCTGTTCAGATAGTGGCTTCTTCTTCCTGGAGGAGTTTAACATGCGTGACCACAATCCCTACAGTGACATCCCTTCTCGGCTGCACTGCTTTACGGTTTTTAATGCTTGATGACGGCTCTCAAGCTACTGCCACACAAATATAGACTGCAGCCAGCGCCACTCCCAGAGCTGTGAGGCTTGTGGTGTGCCCAGGCCGTAGCTCATTTTCACGTCTTGAGTCACGGTGTTATATAGTTATTGGCTGGAAGGGGATGTCTGTTTGTCATCTATTAGTCTGACTTTTTAAATGACTCTTCTGCCCCAAATAGCTGCCGTTTAAAGGAACTATAACAACGATTATACAGCGTCTGCTGCGCTGCCCTCTTAAACTGAGGTTTACGCTTCACCTGGTGTACAATTTTACGCTGGGGACACGGAAAGACCTTGGAGCAAATGGCGGCTAAATGTCAGGACAGTCTGACTCCCGTTGTCAGTCGACAGGAAACCAGCTCCTAAAACTCCTTCAGCCTGAACAAATGACAGAAACACTATCATGTTGTACGCTTCGCTCTCCCTTCTGTTTTCTCTCCCAAATCCAAATCCATTTGGTTTCCTCTCTATTAGTTGAATTTGAACATACTGTAAGCTATAAGAAACAAAATCACAACTTGGTAGTTCAGCAAAATATTCAAAGGCCCTTTGTCTCTCCGACTGTATAAGGACTGGACTGAAGCCACTCTCTTCCTTCCTGACATGTGGTGCACGAACAGCAGGCCCATCCACACAGAGTGAGACTGTTTACACTCTCACAAGCCCTACCTCCCCAAACACTTCTCTAATAACACACCATTACAGCAGTGTGTTTACAGATATGACATTGCCATAAATGGTGTCAGTTGATTAGACACAGACACAAATTAAGCACATATTAATCAAGTGAGTCTATTGTTTATTTGATAACAATGGATTATTTGATACACTCACAAAGGAATCTGTATTGGCAAAGCTGCTAGTTCTTGAGAATGTTATCACTCCTTGAAACAATGTTTTATAGCACATGTTAATGTATTATAACACATGTATTATCTATTCATAACATTTGTGCAATCTATA
>NW_027468663.1:8807094-8829594 GCF_046254945.1 Alosa pseudoharengus
TCCAGCATATCAGCATACGAGGTTAGGTTGATTAGAGGCTAAATAACATCTTGAGTCTGTGTTCTGCCAAACTTTCCATTGTAAACAACACAATGCCTTGATCATATGAGCTACAAATATTGCATTCTTAGATGACTTATGAGAATAGACCAATTTAATATGGCAGTTTAGATGGCAGAGGTGTCTGTTTACAGGAGGAGAGCCAGAGGATGGCTTTGGGGTTTGAGTGAGCCTCCTCTCCACCAAACCCCACCACCCCCACCCTGCTGCACCACCCCAGGCCTGCACTCCCCTTCCCATAGGCCTCTCCTCCACTCCCCTCTCCCTCAGGCCTCCACTCCCCTCTCCCCCAGGCCTGCCCCCACTTCATCCCCTCCACATGTGGCACCTCATCTCACTCATCCATCATCAGCTCCTGCCTCAGCTCCTCAACCTCTCATGGAGGCCCCCCCACACACTCACACCACACACACATACACACACACACACACACACACACACACACACACACACACACACACACACACACACACACACACACACACACACACACACACACACAGGTCTTCTGCACACACACACACACATACCAGTGGTGTAGTCTAGTTAGCTGTAGTGGGTATACTGTGATCAACCCCAAATGTTAATACATATCCTTGCCTATTTTAAGTGGGTATACTGAGATGGTGATGCTTTTTAAGTGGGTATAGTGTGTAGTCCTGCGTATCACATAGACTACTACACCACTGACACATACACCCACCTCAGCTGATTTCGCTACACCAGACAGGCAACTACACATGACTGCCACAGTCTCTCTCTCTCTCTCTCTCTCTCTCTCTCCTCTCTCTCTCTCTCTCTCTCACACACACACGCACACGCACACACACACACACACACACACACACACACACACACACACACACACATAGACAAACACACACACACACACACACACACACACACACACACACACACACACACACACACACACACACACAAACACATAGACAAACACATAGTTTCTCTTACACATACTAAAACCCTTGCCAATACACCCACCCACACACACATGCGCGTGCACCCACCCACACACACACACACACACACACACACACACACACACACACACACACACACACACACAGACACACACACACACATGTGCACACAGACTCACACATTTTTTACCCACATTTATATTAATAATATAAATTATGCTGTTGAAAACTACAGTGCTCTTGGTCACTTCCAGCTTAGGGGAGAAAGAAATGTACTTTGTAACACTGTGGGCCAGATGTACTAACACTCCAAAATCATTGCGAGGTATGTACAAACAGGCCGCAATGATGTAAAAGCGCAAACTGCCTGACGCGGGAGCTGTAAGTGGCAGATTGCGTTTTTCATGTCATGCATATGCATTCATGGGAGGATCCAGGAGAAAGTGGGAGTTTAGCGTAAAAAGATGGGAGGGGAAGAGTTAAGAGCACCTAGTTATGTATTCCGCGGTATGTACAAAGACTGCTCCTGAAAGCGCACATCTATTCTGCGCCTAAATACTTCTGCCTTGTCATAGCAGGTGTTAATCCAAATTGCAGTTCAATGCATCAATAAGAGAACAATTTCAAAGACAACAGAATCGCTATTTAGAACACAAGTCTTTGTACTATCAAAAGCAACATTAACTTTCGTAGGCCTTTCGAATGTCTTACTTTCACTTTCACGTCATTCACTTAAACTACTTGCTAGATTTGACCAATCTTCCATAAGCTACGTAGCCTAGAAATCTAGACGCGCCCCTAGCGGCAGCAAATTACATTTGCTGCCAGGGCTAGTCTAGCAACTCTCCGTTGGCTTGTGAGCTCCAGAAATCGAAACTTAATCAGGCCAATGAAATCGTGTATAGAGTCGTTAGGTGGGCTTAACATAATGATTGATGGCAGAGTTTGGCTTGAATTCCCTGCTACTTGAAAACAAATAAGATGGATGTTGCTGTTGGCGAACAGTGTGACACGAGTTAAGCTTTTATTAAGTTGGCAAACGTTTGAACTAGCCAACTAGCTCCGCTGGTGGGAAACGCATGGGACTCATAGCGACACAACTGATTATCCCGCCCCTAGGACTGAGCACTGCGAACGGTGAGTGCCCAGACCCTACATTTTAATGTGGGTCTGGCTCGTCAGGCTATAGGCTACGTGCACAAGTAATTTGAGTAGAACTATTGATCTTCATTATCTCCCTGCTTGTTGACATCTTATCATGTATGGTATTATTTCATGATTGCTAAACGTTTGATTCTTTTTAATGTTGTCATCAGTTAACTTCATTCAACTGCGCTTGTATCTAGGCGCTGCCATTCAGTTGTGGACGTTCATAAATTGCGTTTATGGGCGGAGAAAGGCAGAGAAAGGCGCAGTTTACAGTAAGGATTGAACGATTGATAAATACGACGGAAACTTGGGTCTGACAGCGTTCGCAATCTGCGGTTTGTCCATGACGGTGACGGTAACGTTACGTTCGCAAATGTACGTACATCTGGTCCCGTGTGTCCACAATGTGTGTCTTCAGCTAGGGTTACCAGTAGCTTTAGTTTTAGTTTTAGTATCGGAGTTATGAATCATAACATCATAATGAAACATAACTGGCTGATAGTATCAGAAGGAAACAATACATCAAACACCCTCTCATTCCTCTTTTGTCCACAGAAGAGGCCATTCACTCTGACCTCAGCTTTAGTCATTCTTGAGTGGAGGCCACCACACTATTCCTCTCTGAGAGCAGAACGAGAGAGAGAGAGAGAGAGAGAGAGAGAGTGACAGAGAGAGAGAGAGAGAGAGTCCATTCAGCAGGAGGCACGTCGCTGGATATTTAAATGCTCATGTTTGTTTTTCTTATGAACCCGTGTGTACATGGGACTGCAGATAGAAAGCACTTGATCTTTTTTTGAAAGGGATTGCACCAGGAAAGGGAAGGAAATGTTTCTTTGGTGTTCTCTATATTGACGGAATGACTTCCTTCAAATAAAGAAGCGTTCCATTCCATTCCAACCTCTGTTCTGTCTGGAACAACCTGCTCATTTCCTCTGCACAGGGCTGACCTCTGAACAATGAGCGGAGAAGGAGAAGAAACTGCTGGGGCGCGGGGGGACTTACAGTAAGCCCCATCACCATCACAGCTCACTTTATCCCACCCGCGCATGTGGGACCACGGGACACATGGCAAGCATGTGCAAGCAGGAGAGGCACTTTCCTCAACAAAGCACCAGAGTGATTGCTGTTGTTGTTGCTGTTGTTGTTTGCTGATAATGGTTATTTGGTTTTCCTGTCAGCCAGAGTATCAGAGATGCTTCAGGTTACAAAAAAGGGTTGATAAACCATATCTGATAATTACATTTTTGAAGTTGTTCACATCATTTTAAATGTTAAAACTAAATATCTGATTAGGGTGAATTAGCCATTTAATTTCACTTTTCCTACTGAAGCAAACTGACTGGGTGACATCCTCTGTGTAGTCTTCGGTGAGCAAAGGACGGAAGGTGACGACAGGAAGAGTCTGAGGGTGTCCCTCTGTGTCAGGACCTTTGTGGACGCCCGTTCAGCCCCCACCTAGCCCACACCTCCTGTCCACAGCACTCGCTCTCCCACACGGCTGTCCAGGGGGGAGCACACAGGCCTAAAATAACACCACCGCCTCCAGCCTCTCATGGTGAGCAAAGAGGGCACTGTCTCAACATAAAGGAGGGAAGGGCTTGTATACACCCCTCAGGGTGTGTTTGTGTGCGTGTGTGTGTCTGTGTGTGTGTGTGAGAGAGAGAGAGAGAGAATCAGAATCAGAGAGAGAGAGAGAGAGAACAAGATAACTACTATTACATTACAAGATAGTACCTGCTGATCTGAATGCGATATTCAGTTTGAAAAAGAATGAAATCTGGTTTCGTCATTTGTTACATATTCTTCACAAATGTTGATAAGTGCATTATAATGTTATGTGTTATGATTATATGCCACACCAAATGTATACTTTTTATACTATCTATAAACATTCATTAAAGTTGAATATTTAAAAGTCTCACTTAACAGGGTGCAAATTGGCAGAATAACTTAGAATGTTGCTATGGGTGGAATAACCAGTCAGTGTTTCTCATATAATGCCCTACTCTCCTCTTTCTCTCTCTTTCTCACTCCCCCTTTCCCCTCCTCTTTCTCACTCACCCCTCTCTCTCTCCTTCTCTTTTGCCCTGTCTCTCTGTGACACCCCTCTCTCGCCCCCCTCCATATCCTGTATGTCCTGAAGGGTTTCTCACACATAGCGCCCTACATCAAATTACACTCAAGCTCCGTTCTGTCATGTTAGCAAACAAAGACCTAACAGCGCACTCACTGTGTAATAGCCTGTAATCTCTCTCACAATGAAGCCTTTCACTGCATCACTTCAGAGGAGAGATGAGGAGGGTTTTTTTCCCTCTCCATACTGCCTTCAGACCCACACACACACACACACACACACACGCACGCACACACACACACACACACACACACACAAACACACACACACACACACGCACACACACACACACACACACACACACACACACACACACTGACACAGTACTGAGTCCATATGAAGACACTAACTTCTGAGACCATTAATTCTATCAGCTCAATCTCTTATACATATCCTTTATACAGCATTATATAAAATAATTCACATTGCATTAATGCTTGTATTGATTAATATACATTAGCAGTTCTTACATACGTTACTATTGATTACAACACTTTCATAAATCATCTCAGTGATTGTAACAGGCCATGATAATAGTTGTTACCATCTGTTATTATATGCCTAATAAAAAGCATGTAAATACTATACAAATGTCATGAGCTCCTCATTCGATTTAATTTGAGCTGCATCTAACATAAATTGAATTATATGCATTTTGGGTTTCTAAGTGTATGCAGGTGTTTTTGAGGAGTCCTCTTCGAGATTTGGAAATAGTAAACGTTGATGTTTTTCATCTCTCGGAGCTCCTGGAGCTAGTTCTGCCCAGGGTCTGGAATGGTTGAGTTAGCAGTGATTAGCTGCAGCTGACAGTGCTTTTGTGGTATGACCAGGTGCTGCTTTGCTTGCGTGCTACCTTGGAGAAGGCCGGACCGGGGCCTGGGCATGGATTTTTGGCTGCTTGCTTGAGGGGTGTCTCTGCCGGCCCTGCTGGCCTCAAATATGCTGCAAAATGTCCAGACAGCCTCTCTCACAGGCCATTGTGTGTAACTGATACAGTTTAGTGCACAATACGGACAACGAGGCAGAGGGGAATATGAAACTCTGTGGGAGTGTGTGTGTGTGTGTGTGTCTGTCTGTGTGTGTGCGTGCACAAGCATGCGTGTGTGTGTGTGCATGTGTGCATGCATGCGTGCGCGCGTGTGTGTATGTGTGTGTGTGTGTGTGTGTGTGTGTGTGTGTGTGTGTGTGCGTGTGTGTGTGTGCGTGTGTGCATGCATGCGTGTTTGTGTGTGTGTGTGTGTGTGTGTGTAATTGTGTGGATGTGGGTGTGTATGTGCGGTATGTACGGTGTGTATGTGTATGTCTTTATGTGTGTGTGTGTGTGTGTGTGTGTGTGTGTGTGTGTGGGTGGGTGGGTGGGTGGGTGGCTGAACGTAGTCTGTGCATGTCTGTGTGTATATATGTGAGTCTGTATGCATGTCTGTGTAAGTGTATCTGAGGGAGTGCGTGATGAAAAAAGCCTGCACCCATCGCGGAGACAGAAGGAAGAAAGGCAAGCTGTACATTGTAATTCCAGTCAATCACAGCATTCCCCCCGGAGGCCCAGATGCCTGGCTCATAGACCCAGCTATGCACCCTGGAGGCCCCAAACTCTGGCAGGCTCCACGCTGCATTAATACAGGCCAGGCTTAGACTACAGCCTGGGGATTGGGCCCGGCCTGCCGGATTTAGGGACTGGACCGCTGCTAACCGGTTAGTGTGTCAGTGTCTGAATATTTCAGAGACCGTAGTCCTCTCCTAGTATTTCTTACAGCACTTTCATGTCTGAACTCTTCTCATTTCAAATCAACAGCTGAATTCCCCAGCTTACCTGGGTGCTGATAAGACCTCTCCATCGCCATAGCTCCCAGTCTAAGCTCACACATCAAGCAGAAACGTGAGCACGCGGCAATGACAGCGCATAGAGCTCCTCAACTCCGCCTCTGTTATTTTGTGCAACCGAGAGACAGCGCACAAGGGGGTGATAATCTTCTCTTTGATTATTGAGTCAACATAAATATGTGTCTCTAAATTGGCTGAGTGCATTTTGGGTTTCCACGGTCTGGCTGTTGGCCACCAGGCTGCAGCGGCGGGTCTCACATTCAGACGCTATCGACCCCTGACTGCCAGCTCCACACAATCTGCAGTTACATAATGGCACGCTGAATCACTTAACCAGCCCCACATGTGCATCAAACATGTGTGTCTCCGAATCTGGCGCAGTCTGCTGGCTAGTGGCAGCGCAGCACAATGGTGGTTGGCTAAGAGTTGGCGAGAGGGTAGTCTCTATTTTGAGTTCATCTCATATTATAACTTGCTGGATATGACTGCTTGGGAAATCTGCTAAATCATTGCTGTGTAGAGTCGAACTTTCCCCAAAGTTGAATGAATCCAAACTTTTTACCCCCGTGAGACGGCAGCTGTCAGAAACCTGTCAGGGCTGAGGCACATGAGAGAGCATTTCTGTCTCTAGCGCTGCCACGGTTTATTTGTTTTTGTTTTTAATTCACAAAAGCGCTTGAAGGAAAGGAATGAGGGAGGGCAAGACGGAGAGGCTGAGAGATCGGCTAGGCGCGCGGCTAAGCTACAAGCATGCGAGAATATTAATAGAACGAGAACAAATATACACAGGACGGAGGGTGGCGCTCGGGAGGTGGAGGACAGGCTGGTGTGGGCGGGAGGGAGGGAGGAGAAAAAAACATCTGTCCATTGAAAGGCATCTCGACTTCTCGGTATGTTCAGAATTCGCTCTCTTTTTTTTTGTGGGTGCCTCTGTGTCACTTGAGAGGCAGGCGTGTGAATCCTAGCGACCCAAGAGACAGCGAGAGAGAGAGTGAGAAGGAAAGAGTCAAAGAGGGAGATAGAGAGAGAGGGAGGGAGTAAGAGAAAAAGAGAGAAGACAAACGCACTCAGGTACTCCTGAGAGCAACGCTTCTGTCATCGGCCCTCCACAAAGACACAAGCCTTCTCTTTGTCTGAGTCTAGAGACCTGGCCTTGCTTTAGAGAAGTGCCGTGTGCACCAAGGTGTGAAGGGAGGCATTGCACTCATGCAAACTCTGTGGAAGCCAGAATACACTGCCTCAGAGTCCTTGATGAGGTGCTGAAGTCCTTAAATAACCTCTGTCCACATTCTGACGAGACTGAATCGCATTCTGCCTCAATCGAACCACAATCAAAGTACATTTGAATGCAAATTAAATCAGCTTATTGACAGGTGTTGGACAAGATGTGTTCCCTTCTCTGCGGCTTCATTAGCTGCTCTGATCCCCCTGTTTTAACCCATAACACTTAGATACTTCATATTACTTGCTCTCTATGGGGCATTACTTTTGAAAAGCAATTTGGGACCAGATTAGTGCAAGTTTACAGACACTCACGTTCATTTGTAGCGTGTTTATTTTTGTGTCTAGGCTCCTTGAGCTAGCATGGTCCCTTCCAAAAACGCTCTGGAATGAAAAGAAGTAACCATACTGTTTGTATTGGAAAAGCTCCCCCCGCAATACAATGTTGTGCTTAAACATGTTTGATTTGGACGGGGGAAGTTTCCCCTCTCGCCATACAAAATGGCCTCCGCTGACTACTGGATGTTCTGTCTCACATTTTAGTCGGTCCCAGAGTAGGTGGAACTGCCTCACTGCAGTAGTAGACAGCAGTACAGAGCACACACAGGATTAAAGCAGAGGAGCAAAGCACAAAACAGCCACTGATATTGTGAAAGTAGCAGTGTTGTAAAGTTTGGTGTAAATCAGGGTGATGCTTGTCAGCATTTTGCGGCACTAAAGGAAATATAAAAAATGCAATATTTCAGTGTCAGGTTACAGTACCTACAGTTATTTGTTTTTTAAACAAACCATTTATCATGGTGATCTCGCTGCAGGAGATCACAGCCAGATAAACTATTACGCAGCAGTATTGAGATGTAATTAATATTTTGGTTTTGGCACTGGAATATAGCTCTAAAAAATGCATTGAGCAATAGCGGTTCCATTTTATTTGAAATAGCCTAAGGTATGTTGCATAATTCATTTATTACGAGTTTACACAATAAGTAAGACTTTTAGAACATATTTTTCACTTAAAACAGATCTCAATCACAACAATTTAGGGAAGATATTTTGCTGTTGCTCAAAATATGCCAATTTCACTTTTTGGGGAACATTGTAAAAAATGAGACAGCAGCATAAATATGATCTCATTACATGCATCAATGGATACACATGTTGATTGGAGGCAAACTGGCTATATAAAATTAAAATGCATAAAATGACTCTTCCTTGAAACATTTTCAACCATTTCATTCTCTGTTTTGGCTTATAGATTTAACATATTTTGCAGTATTTTAGAAAAAGGTGAGCATTTCATCATTTATAATGAAAAGGTTATTTTTCCAAACTATGACTAAAGTGCTCTAATTCTTCAAAGTAAAACACACATTGTGTGCTAATGCAGGCTCTGCGTCAGAGTGCTGCTTTTGAAAGGTAGCATTCACTAACTGACAGAGAATACCCATGTTAACTTGACATTGACATCACACATGCGATCATTATTACCCACTAATTTTGGGACCACAGATATGCAAAAACCAAAGTAAATCTACTATAATGTTGCTAAAATAATAACCTCCCACTTCAACATAACGTAGATGATGATTATGATAATAGTAGGCAATTTGGTGATAAATCATACTGTTGGGTGGTGCAGTATTCTATTTTCTTATAGCATTTTTTCTTTCTTTTTCTTTCTTGTATTATAGTCTTATGACAAATTAAGTAATTGAATTATATGGGATATTAGCTAGAATTTGTATTACCCCATTTTATTTTGTTTCGGTTTTCCATTTGGTTTTTACCTGCAATTAAAAAAAGTAACACTATGACAAACAATAATGAACATGAATTCAAAAATAATTTCAGTCCCAAGACCGTGGCCTACTTTGGGGGATAAACTCCCAATACCAAAGAATAACACAAAACATTAATTAGTTCTCTGTGTACTATTTCATAATTGCGAGAACATTTTTGTTGTGTTCCAAAATATATATTTTTTAAAGAATCAAAGATGTAGACGTTTTCCACATTTCTTTCAGATGTTAAACAATTAGGACAGATAAGTAGTGAAAAGCAATTGGAGTTTGATCTCCCAGTGCTGTCAAACACCAAGGCAAGGAAGTGGCGAGACAGACTAAACAAACACAGAGAGAGCAGTGGTATCGCCTCGGATCAAACTGGAGAAGAAAAATTCACAAAGCTGCCGTTAGTACCTCTGTTAAACAAAATGTATATGTGACTTTATGTAGAACACAGTTAGCTTTATTATTTATCAGCTTAATTAAACTCAATGAACTAAGATGTTCTTGCAGTCTTTTAGAGAGGACGGTCGGTCCTCTGGTCTGCTCTTTATAATCCATGGAAATTAAAATAATGTATGCCGAACAAATGAGTGCAATGAGCCAGCATCTTTGCATTTACAGAATATATTTTTAAAATCCTCTATGTCCCAATGAATCATTAACAGAGTCACTTGAAAATGTCTGTGAGTCTACATAAACCACCACAAATGTCACTGCTTTGTGTTTCTGAGTAAAGAAGTGTATTGGTGAAAGGAAAAGGCATTGTGCTATTTTCACAATTAAATACCAGGGTAGAGACAGGCGAGTTTCTCCGAGACGCCTCTCACTATGGGCGCACATGTCAACTACAAAAACAACCTCAAGCGGGATGTGCTGTATTGTGTGCGTGTCCAGACAAGTGTGTGCAAGCTGTTGTGGAACTACGGCGTACGGCACACACACACACACACACACACACACACACACACACACACACACACACACACACACACACACACAGACACATAGTGTATCCATACACACTCACATGCATACACACACAGGAGGTATCGGACGGGTCTGGTGGTAGGGTGTCAGCGGGGAAGGGGGGGGGAAGGGGGGTGGAAGGGGGGGTGAGGTAGAAAAGGGAGAAGGTTGAGGGCTGAGGTCTCCAGCCCACTAATGGCTGGTTCAGAAACAGCTCTCCTGTGGTGGGTCTGTTTTCCTAACTCGAGCAGCAGCCCTGGAGGTCCTCACAAGCCTCCCTTCACCCGCCCATTTAGACCTTCCCAGAGAGCAACATGGAGGGAGGGGGGGGGGGGGGTAGTGGGGGTGAAGTTGAGGGGGGGGGGGCTATGGCAGGTTTGTTATGAGAAAAGGAAGCCTGTGCTAAAGAGAACAGTGGTAAAAAACGAGGTAAAACTTGCTATGAAGCTAGTTTTGATGTTAAATCATTTTTCTTTATCTTTTTCAACGAAGCACTAATCACTATTATCCGTCAGTGTATCACAAATACAGTACTTCACACAAGCACTAATAATTGCATGAACTTCAGGTACTGGCAGCTCAGTTATCTCCAGCAGTAATTGCTCCGCAGGTATGACATAAATCTCTCCCAGACTCTTCAAATGTGTGCTGTCAGAGTCACGGTGCTTGACCTTGTTTAATTACTCCTAATGTGAAGCGGAAGCTCTCACACTCCTCTCTACTGTTGGCCTGGCGTAAACAGCGCTCAGGCTCCCTGACATAAGTGGCCGAGAGTGAGACAGTTGCTGCACAATCGCTGGGCTTCATACGGCTCAGGCGCTATCAGGGGGTTGCATCTGGCCGCCGCTGCAAGAGACGACTGAGGAGCCCTCATCCATCAGAGTGTGTCAAACACACTCTCTCTCTCTCTCTCTCTCTCTCGCTCTCTCTCTCTCTCTCTCTCTCTCTCTCTTTCTCTCTCTCTCTCTTTCTGACTCTCAGCAATTCTCTCTTGCACACTTTCTCTTTGTTTCTGCACTCACCAGCTTTGTTTGCATTATGTATGAAATATCAAATTAATATAACATGTCATATTTGCATAATATTTTAAGAATAATTGAGCCATCACAACTTTATATGGTAACTTTTTTTTGCTTTTATTCTTTTTTTAGTAGAAGTCTATCTATTTTCAATTTGCTCTGTGTAAATATTGGATAATTCTATTTCTATTCCATTGTATTTACAATCTATTCTGGTTTTTTTTTAGAGAAAGTTATGAACTCTTATATTCCTGTATGAATGACACTTAAGAATCCAGGAACACAAAGCTATTAGGCTTGTTAGCATATAATAAAATTCACGTCAGTATTTCCAACTTCTGCGTGTTTACTGTTAGCAGTAGATGAACCAGGTTTTGACACATCCTCATTTGAACACAAACACCTTGTTAACATAGCTTTCACTACAGTGGAATTGAAACCACTTGAAAGGTTTATGAAATCATATTCATCCACCACAAAGCCGTGTTTACGTATGTATATTTAAAATGAAACCTGGGTGCTGGGCTAAGATATAAATAAAATAGATTAACAGTTCTAGCACAGATTTAGAGAGGTATCTCCTCTCATCTTTGTTCCCTACGCTTTGATTTCTAGCCAAAGCTGTCAGGGCCACAGAGCAGTACGAATGGCTCTGGCGTTCCTTTCGAGCTGTAATACCAAGAGATTACACTGGCTCGAAGACAAACAATTAAGCTGATTTTCACATGGAGAGCCAACACCTCAAACTCCTCGATTGTGGTCCATCTGTCATCAGTCTGGAACAGCCCCAGCAATTTTTCTCCCTCTGTCACTCTATGAGCAGGTATGAAGACTGTCATGGAGACCAAAACGACAGGCAGACCGCAACAACCAGGACCAGGCAGGCAACACTGGTGGGGCGCATTTACATTTTTCTTCTTTCTTTTCTTTCTTCTCTCTATTCTTCTCTTCCTCTTTTTTTCTTCTTTGTTTTTGCTTTTTCCGCCACTTCATCCGCATTTTAATTATGACTTTGGCAGCAGCACCGAACGCCATGGTTCACAGAGCTGGTGTTTGCACAGACGTGTTTGGGTCTGACACTTGGCTGTGCTAATCTCTCACTACGCGTTGTGCGCCTCGAAACTATCAGTTTCTCACCGTGCCCCATCCGTAATTGGTGCGTGGGGGGAAAGTTGTGATAGCATGCCATGCACTGACTCAGTCATGATTGATGTAATTGACCATTTGTTTGTGATGACAAAAATATCTCCATGGAGCACAAGAATGCCTCAAAATGGATTCTACACCTCTGTGTAAATATTGACAGTAGCAAATCAAGGAATGTCCCTGAAATAGATTTCCTATGATTGAAGCTAGAAAGCGACTTGTAAGTTCACACAAAAAAAAAACCTCTTCCTGAGCTTACTGTCTGACTCGACTGTAAATATAGGCTGAGCATTTGTTGCAGTAAGGATAGCTGTCACAGGTGATCCCCTCCATCGATACTGAACTCCACATCAATAAAGTGTTAGTGTAGTCCTCCAAGAGGCAATGACTGAAACTGGGGGCACCCCAACGCCTGCCGCTGGCGAGGACAACTGCTCATTAGATGGGCCATGACCTAATAACACACACACACACACACACACACACACACACAGACGGCACCTATGCCCCCCACATCTACCCCCCTGCAATAAATTTCCAACACGGCGCCCACCGAGGGAACCTCCCTCGTGTCTTTCATTAAAATAGTTAACAGACGATCAAGCAAGTCACCCACCCACGCACACACACACACACACACACACACACACACACACACACATACACACACACACACACACACACACACACTCACACACACACACACTGACACGCACAAGCAAAAACAATAATACCAAATGCTGCCTCGTGACTGGCATGTTCCGTTAATTTTGATTAATTGGTATATTCCCTGACGTTAACGATGAAGGGTTATTAATAATTCCTTTTTATCACCTCTGATTTTTTCCTCCTTGGTTCCCCTCAGCCAGTAGTGCCCCTGGGAACAGTGCATGTCAGCCACAGCTGTGCAACGCACCAAATATTTAGTGTAATAGCTGGTTACTGCTCTATCTCAATGGGGGTGGGGGTGGGGGGGCTGTCAATCCCTCCTTAGAGCTAATTAAAAAGGCGAGAGTGGTGTGTTTGTTTGCACACAGTGTGGGCAGGCTGCAAGGACCCCAAGGGCACGCCATACCCTTTTAAATCACTCCTCTGCACCAAAATGCTGATGCAGGGGAAGCAGTCCTGACTAAACATTCCCATCGAGTTTCAGAGGGGAGAGAGACAGAGAGAGAGGCAGCAAGAGAGAGAGAGAGAAATTAAAGGAAGAGAGAGTAAAGGGGACTTGTGATCTATTCATTTTCAACTCTTTCATTTATCAATTGTTGCCCTGGTAGCATTGCTGTATATGGAGAAAAAAAAATCTACTTAAAAGTGGAAAGAAAATCAACCATGCACTGACATGGCAATGTTAGAGTGTAAAAGAGAGAGAGATTGAGTGAGCAACAGTTAGAGAGGGAGTCATCGTCACCTCCACACAAACTACTGTGTCACACTGAAAGCAGAGCTGCTTGGTCTTCATGGCGCCCATCTGAGCCTGCCAACATCACTTCCTCTGCCCACTCGCGCCGTCCCTCCACCCCCCCCATGTCCACTTCATCTACCTCTCCCTCCAGTCCACTCATCCCAGACACCTCCTCTCTCTCCATCACCTCCAGCTCGTCTCACCTCCACACAGGCTCATCCCGACCACAGACACTCACCCTGCCTGTGGGCCTCTCCTCAGCTCCTCACTGTCTCTCTATCTATCAATGGTTTGTGGTTGGCACGCAGATTATCGGACTGGCCAAGAGAAAGAGAAGAGAAAAGAGAGAGAGAGAGAGAGAGAGAGAGAGAGAGAGATGAGGGTAAAAAAAGCCAGAGCAACTCAAAAATATGACGCAGAGTGAAAAAAATGTCCAAACACAGCCATTTGAGCCAGACAGCGAGACACACACACACACGCACACACACACACGCACACACACACACACACACACACACACACACACACACACAGGCATGTGAAGAGAGAATGGAAGGTTACAATGTCATGCCTTACCTGGAGTTCCCCTCCCTCGTCAGGGTCATCCCATCAGCCGTTGTGGTCTTTCCCAGTCTCCTCCTCCTTCTACTCCTCCTAGGGATCTGCCATCAGCACTCCTCTCTTCCATTTCACCCATCCCTCTATCTCCCTCTTTTCCCCCTCACTCTCTTTCCCTCCATCTGCCAGTCTGTCTCTCTGTGGCGCTCTCTCTTACTCACTCGCTCACTCAGCAGAAGAATGCCAGCACCCTGGAAATGTGCAGCCCTGCACGCCGGCATGGAATAAAGGACTCCCCAACAATACCACTGACACCATGGCAGCTGGGTTGCCATGGCGCAGCACTTGTGTGTGTGTGTGTGTGTGTGTGTGTGCGGATGAGTGGCCGACTGCTGCCATCTATTTGTGATCCCTGGAACTGCAGCGTCTCTCATCCTCCAGCAGTGAGGCTGTGCATCAGCTCAGTCACTGGGGCGGTTAGTCTGCATGTCGGCTTCACTTCTCAGCCATATGCAATAGCAGTAGCCCCATTACAACTATAAAGCCTATGAAGAACTGTGTTTGTAATAGTGAAAATGGCATGCAGGTCAGATCACTCTCTTGCGCCTTCATCCTAACAGTTTGATGATCATCCCAGAGAGCTGGACCTCCTGGCTGGTTCTGCTGCCCTTCAAGGGAGCCATCATGAAGTCATCATGAGATGTCTCTATACGCTGTGTTGTGGCCCTAAGGCTAGCTGAGGAGGGGCATCGGCCGGCAGACCAAGAGGAGGTTTTCCCAGGGATGAAAGGAGAGATGTGAGGCCAGAGGTCTGTGTGACAGTGATCTCTAGGTGGGGGGAGGCAGAAGGGGGGGGGGGGGGGTTCACTTGACACAGTGTCCTGGGTAAACAAGAACACATCTGCAGACTCAGACCACAGCCCCGAACAGGGAGATGGGAGGGGGGTGGACAGAGCCAGACAGAGAGAAAGAAAGAGAGAGAGAGAGAGAGAGAGAGAGAGAGAAAGAAAGAGAGAGAGATGAGGGATGGAGAAAGAGAGAAGCTGTTAGTTTGGGGGAAAAAATGTTCAGCTATGTTAAAAATAGCATGGTGCCGTTCCACATTAGATGTCTCCAGCCACATTAGCTTCCATGAGAGAGCTCCACGTTAAATGGAGCTCAACAATGCTGTGACTAAGAGGAGCTTATGAACTCAGCAAGTCCAACAATGCTCCCACACACACACACACACACAGAGAGAGAGAGAGAGAGAGAGAGAGAGACACATTCACATAAACACACATACACATAAACACATGCACACCCCTCAGCAATGTACACATATATATACACAGGCACACGACACGCAATTGTGTGCTGAATTGCCAAAGTGTGCATTCTTGCTGTTGAAATGTTTGGGCAATCACTGGAGATTTAGGGGCACACTGCTGTGATTAGTGCGAGAAGTGCCCAGCATTTGCTGCCCATCAATAACTCATTCAATCAGAGCCCGGCAGCATGTTTGATTTTCTCGAGTTGACTCAGTGTTTCTTAATTTCACTATCGTCTGAAGGAATCATAACTTAAAACAAAGCAATCCCGATAAGTGGCTCCACCAAATACCAGAATAGTTTGAATTACATAGCTTTGGTTTACTCAATCATGCCTTTGTTACATTTGACTCCCAGCAGAGAAAAAGAGAGAAAAAAAACTGGGCAGGAAGCTCACAGAGCACTAATATAAATAGCAATCAGACCTCGCATAAACCAATCAGGGGCATTGTTACTAAATATGCACCAATCAATTAGTGAATGGATTTCCTTCCAAATTAACGAAGTGAATCAAAACAACGCTCGCTGACTGCTACGGACAATTTGCAGTTTGTTTTACTCAAATCAATTCCACACCCTGCAGGACCATTTGAAGCCTAACAGGCTGAAGTAGTCCTCTTCTCCATACAGGTGTATTGAAATAGTTTATTTAAATGTATAGAAATGTAAATATGCTTCAACAATTTCTATAGGATAGGCTATTTTACTCAATGGAGTAAAATCAAATCGAGCGTAAAGAGTTCATGGTTTGAGACACTTTGTAATCCACATCTACAGTGTGGTAAAAACTAAATGAGGCCTTCTGAATGCTGACTTGTGCTTGCTTTTGGTTAGCCCAAAGGTCAACAGAAATAACATCCGGAAATACAGTAGGCTATCAAGTATCCATGAAGCCAACAATCACCTAGTATTATGCCTCCTAATGATTGACATGTTTCTGCAGTTTCATATTATACTTATGTCACTACTATAGTGACATTATGAATACACTCTAAACATTTATAATTGTGTTTATAATGCTCAATGATTACAAGTTTAAGTCATCTAAGCATGGGCAAATTTATGAATTATACAAATTATTTTACTAATGTAACTCCATGTTTTATAATAAGGCATTGTTAACGGCTATATCATAATAATAACCTCTTAAATGTAAAGCCCTCAGAAGCTGTGTTTGTTTAAACCAACAAGCAATATTTTAATGAAACCTCATCAAATACCAAGAGTAGTGTTTGTGCTGCAGCAGAGCAGTTTTGTTTCAGTCGCACTTCTCCATCATGTTCCAAAGGAAAAGCACAGGGCCCCCCTGGCTCTCCCTGGATATGACAAGCAGATGATGGTGGAGCCAGGGAGGGCTCGTGTGGCATGCGAGAAGCACGGCATGCTGGGTAGAGCAGCCAGAGCACCACTAACACTGCGGCTCCTGTGCTGTGCTGTCCCATGCGTGCCTCCGGGAGCTGGGCCGGCTGGGCGCGGGCCAAGTGGGATAGTTAAAAGCAGACGTGCGACGTGAGGCGGGAGCTGGGGCTCGTTTGGAGCGCGGGCATTCCGACACAGATGGGTGAAAATGAAAATGACAATGGCTTCAGGGAGTGTTTCAATGGCCTCAGTGTTTGTAATTTACAATAGTTATGTAGGGGCCATTCATTAAAGATAAAATTAAAGTGATGATGATAATGATAATGATAATGATGATGATGATGATGATGATGATGATGATGTTTCACAGTGATGATAATGATGAGAGTGTTGCTAGTGGCAGTCACAGTAGCGATGGAGACATATTACAAACCAACACGAAGGTCATTTTGGATTCCCTGTGACATTTGGAACCGTGTCTGTTCAAAGCCAGAAATACTCCAGCAGTGGCTTGTGGCCTCTTTTTTCTCTCGCTGGATTGCGCCATGCAGTCACACAGGAACATGAATATTTTTAATCACACATACTGTAACTCTGCCTCTACGGGCCACCCAGGATTCCTTCCAGTGAAACAGCACACATGTTGACTCCTACATCCATCACTGTAGCTCCAGGGCGGCTGTTAGTCATAACTGCTAACCCTGCGAATGGACGGCAGAGGCCTGGGACCACTGACCCTGAGTCAGTTCACAAGGGAGTTGAATAATCAGAACTGTATGACCGCAAGGGAATTCCCTCCAGGACCATTTTGGCTAGAGGAATCTTAGATGTTCAACGTCGGTGAAACACCCTGTCTGCTGTATGTACACACACACGCACACACACACACACACACACACACACACACACACACAGACTAATTTGCACCACTAACCTTGTCTGCTGCTATTAGGTGTAAGCTCACCCTTCCTATAATTCACTCACACACACTCACGCACGCACACGCATGCACACACACACGCACACACACACACACACACACACACACACACACACTCCAAATGCCTGGCTTGCCGCTCCTCTAGTGCAGAAAAGCGGTGTATTGAGGGGAAGCTGGTGCTGAGTAAACAGAAAGCGAAGCCACACAGCCCTGGTTATGGGCTGCATAAGGTTTCACTCTCGTCGAGCCAGCACGCCCACACAGCTGTTTCCTACTAAAATAACACGAAAATTCAAATGCTGAACGTAACGTTTCAGACAACAAAATTGTGCCAGGCCCGTCCAGGCCAAGTCAGGAATTACATTTTCCAAAAGAATCACGGAAGAGGAAAGGAGGACAAAAGTACTACGTGTGTGGCAATACATCTCATGTCTGTATGTGCCTGTGGCTGTCTGCCTACATAGGCACTTCTTGTGAAAATCTTGACACTTATAAACAAGCCTATAACCAAGTAACAACCAATTAAATACTTAATCTGATGTCTTTTTCTCCACAGCAGGTAAAAAAAAAAAAAAAAAACAGGAAAACAAACTCCATTGCCCATAAAGTACAATGTAATCCATAGTGTTTGTATGGAGCAGAATGCTGTTAGGGAGGGAGTGATGGGTGGGGTGGGGAAGTCCAGGGATTGGTCAGCCAGCATCAGGTCACCGGATGTGGGAGCCAGTGATTCATCTCACACCTACATGCTCCACAACAGCTCTTTGTGTCAGCCCCAGTTGCTCAAGATGGAGACTGAAGACAAGAGTGAAGTCACTGTCTGTCCCTTCCACCTTGAAATCTCAGAAGGGCTTTGACCAGAACCCACTTTGGACAGAACTGATGGGTTTGGTTTAAGCCTCTGTCAGAGCATTGTGTCTCTGGATGAGTCACTTAACATTGCCTCTTTGGATGAGTAGAAGATTCCAGAATGGAGGTGTCATGTGTTGAAGGAATAGAATTGATCACCAGTTTTGTTATTTGGTTCCCCATGCAACAAGAATAGACAATGATGCCCAGTCATCATGGACATGTTTCAATATTACACCTGACTTGCATCAGCTAGGCCTGTATATAATTATGAAGTATTATGAAAGCAATAGATTTTTTACCATTTATTACATTTTCAACCTGGGTTGCTAGTGCCAGTTTAGAGCTGATGTGCCATTGCGCTTCATGAACCATCCTATTAGGTCACTATCTGAATACGCCTTTACATAACCAGCAATGCTAGCGGCAACAAAAACAACAAGGGTAGGCTATAGCATATAGCCTACCCTTGTTATATAACATATAACATATACATACATATACATATATAACCCTATGTTATATAACATCGTCTGTTTGAAATAGATGGATAGTTAGCAAGCCAGCTAGCTGTTTGTCTGCCAAACCTTCCCAAGCAAGCATACTCATTTCTCACATCACTAGTATTTTGAACATCAAACATGATGTTACAAATGTACTGTAATATTAACATGGAAAATTAGTAGCAATGCTTGCTTGGGAAATGTTAGCTAACCAACTTGCTGGCCACATAGCTAGCAACCAACGTTACAGTAATAACATTTATGTATGAAATTAGTAGCTTACCATCAAACAGATGTTTTTTTCTTAAAATAGTGGACATCTTTAGATCATGCAATATATGTTTTCTGATACAAATATGCTTAAATGACATAGATTGTGTATATGTATATGCAAGCTAAAATATGCAGGATATTGAGTTAATGTTATATATTTATTGTATTTTCTGGTGAGTGTGGAGTACTCTCACTGGGTCTGGTGTGGTCATGTGATGATGTTACCACCTATTTCACCTGCAGGTGTCAGATTGACTGTGAACGTGAACCTGATGAAGCAAATTGCGAAACGCGTTGTTCATGCCAAATAGTCAGCAAAATGTACCCTTCAGTGTGCAATGTATACTACTTTTTTGACTTATCTTTAGAATTTAGATGGTCTTGAAGGTGATGATAGTCCGTCATTCCCTGATGAAACCCATTTTTGGACACCCTGAGAGTAGGCACATGCATGTTACACATGCACACACAAACAAACACACTCACACACACTCACACACACACACACAATAGCACACAATAGCACACACACACACACACACACACAGACACACACATGTAACCCACAACTCTCTCCTCTCCCCCAGCCCCCTTTGCTGCATGTTACTAGCCATGTTGCAACAGTGCAGCGCAGTGACTGGGCAGTCATCGGCACCAGAGCATGGAGGCGGCTGGTGAGGTTCAGCCTGTCCAAACACCACCATTGCCTCGCATTTGATTTTCCTAAAGCCTGCAAACCCCACTGAGAGCTTCTGTCAGCGAGCGCCGCGCCGCTGACAAAACAGGATTACTTGCCATGGCAACACCTGGAAGCAGCGCGTGGAGGCCCGGGTTAAGAAAGGGGGCCGCTTTTAGCAGGCGCTTCTAATGACATGGCTATATTTGTCTTTAGCGTGAAGTGACAACAACCATGCAGCCATATCCTGCCAAAGCTGCATCTCTCCCTTTGAAGTTGTTAACCATCCTAAGATTAAAGGTATACACCCTCATCGCAGTTGAGTTAATGCAGAATACAACTATGAAGACAAGTTTATGTGTATTTGATTTGTTTGTTTATAGATGCAGAATGTTGATGATTAAAAGAGGATTCAAGACCAGGAATATTTCACATGACATTCTAACCAAACCAGCTTGCTCTTTTTCTCAATTTACTTTTAATTTCATCGGTCATCCCATCCCCATGATTCACAGGATAAGGAGGAAGTGTCTGTCTCCAGTAACCGCAGTCTGCAGACCACGTAGCGCTTTGAAAACTGCGGGCCAAAGTATGTGCTTCCCTGGTCAAGTTTTGGTAATAAATCTGTGTTTTTTAGTATGACGTCTAGAATAACTTGGGGTTAGAGAAAACAGTAGAAAAACAAGGTCAAGCTGATGATTTCACCTTCCCCAGGAAACAAGATAAATGTTGTATTGTGTGGAGTGGGTCCTCAGAAACGCTGTCCAGAGGCATGGTACGATGGCCCGAGGAGAGGAGTTGAGAGGACAGGAAAGTTTTTATTAGATTCAGCATGTTGCATGGAGGTTATGGAAGGTACGTGTCTTGTTGATGAATTATGTAAACCTGGGTGGGGGTGCCTATCCATTACACCACAAAACAGCTTCTCCATGTAACGTAGACCCCTGGTCATATGAGTCCTAAGAAGCATCGCGGGGAGAAATATATGCACTTCACAGGTCCCTGGGCACGATAACAGCTCATAAAAAGGGGAAGTCTGGGATTGATTACTTTTGCCTGGCTTTTATATGATAATCTGGGGCTTTTTCTTGGCTGCGGACCGGCCCGCGGCCGACTTTGTGGTGGTTTGCGAGCGGCGGTGCGGGCGCTTGCCACTAACCTGTGAGCGGACCCCTACTGCTTTTCCCACCGACCCTGATGGAGCCCCGTGCCCCCGACCCACCCCCCCGCCCACTGCTCCGCGCGTCCCACGCCACGGGCCCAGGTCACACACTACTCGGGCTTCTGTTTGACACTGGAACAGCAGTGGAGCCTGTGGCCCCTGAAGGCAGCGGGCCCGGCCTAAACTGCGAGTTGACCTCACCACTCCAGACAATGTGGCCAGGCTGGGCTCTCATCCTCTCGGCCGGCCCCGGTGCAGGAGGCCCTTTTATGAGGCTTTTCCTGCTGTCTGTCAGAGAGCGGCGAGCGGAAACACGTTATCGAGGGCAGCTAATGGAGCGCAAGCTGGACAGAATGACAGGGGGACTGAAAGGGAAGACTGGGAGCTGGGAACAAAAGAAAAGAAGAAAAAAAGGAGGACTCAGGTGGCACAGGGTTAATTACCCCAAAAAGAAGGTCACAAGAATTGGACATCCAAAAACAGACAAAAGGAGAAAACCTTTTGGTTTAAAAAAAAAAAACGAGTGCAGAAACATGAATGCCACATCAGAGGCGGTCAAAACACAAACAGCAGTAAAATTACTGTAATACTAGAGTTGGCTTGAAGTCAGTGAGGACATAATTGGTGACCAAAAAACATACGACGTGGGAGATGAGGGAGACAACAGTAAGATAGAAAGAGAGAACGAAAGAGAGAAACTTCGAGATTTAACAAATTTGCTCAGCCACTCATGACCAGTACTACGTCTGTAGGCCTGAAGCCTATGCTCTAGGTGTGGGTGTGGGACCATAGGAAATACTGTGTGCTGAAGATAACATTCTGTGTGTGTGTGTGTGTGTGTGTGTGTGTGTGTGTGTGTATGTGTGCATTTGTTACTGTGGGGGTTAGAGTGTGTGTAACAAGGCCCTGCCCCTGTCTTCCTCTATGCACTGTGACATCCTGCCGGTGTTGGGCTGCTTAATGGGCTTTAATGAGACAGCAGCGGAGCTGCTGCTTCCTGGCCCGACGCAGGCGAGCACACTAGCACACACAGTATCACACTAGCACACTAGCACACTATCACACACAGTATCAGCAGCGTGCTCGCTATCTGCCCCTCTTCCGTGGAAAATAGTAACCGGGCTGCGCAGGCCTGACAGACGTGACAAACTGGCTGAGGTATATGTGTGTGTGTGTGTGTGTGTGTGCGTCTGTGTGCGTCTGTGTGTGTATATTGGCAAG
>NW_027468663.1:8834594-8839594 GCF_046254945.1 Alosa pseudoharengus
GGTGGATGGGTGTGTGTGGGTGGGTGTGCATGTGTGTGTGTTTGTGTGTGTGTGGGTGGGTGTTATTGCTAATTAAGAGAACAACAGGGAATGAGAGGATGGTAAAGAAAGATATAGACGGACAGAAAGAGAGAGAGGAAGAGGAGAGAGAGTTAAATATGGTATGTCCGGTTATCGCTAATTAAGAGAGTGAAAGAAAGGGGCTCTCTGCTAAAGGCATTAGGACCTCTCCACATCCTGGTCCCGTGGCCCTCGCTGATGAGGCAGGGCGTGTGAGCAGGGCTGGCTGCGGCCCTGACCTCTGACCCCTCGCGGGTCATTGTGTTTTGGGCCGATGCGTATCCACCCTGCTGACGTGGGCGTGAGCGGGTTTGGAGTGGGCTGCAGTACAGTAGTTCAGTAGGCCATCGTCGCGCCTTACAAAAGAGAGCCTCATCAATATTACAACAGCAGCAGCACAACGGTGACTCTGATAGCAGGAAGTCCTGCTCTGTGCTGGCTGCCAAAGCACTGAGTCCGCAGTGAAAGGTCCGAGTACATTACCACACTGTGGGGCTAGTCTAGGTTGATGCACCAAAGTTGTTGACAGACTCACGACTGCACATGTTGTGTATTGTTTTAATGACGGATGATGAATTTATGGAGTTAAATAAGTTTAGCCAGCCTTCAGCCTTGATGTGAGGTCTGGGGACCTCAGTGCAGCAGCCTAAAGCTGGTGTCTCTCTTCACAAGCAGGAGGGCCCCAGGCAAGGGCCGTGGAGACTGATGCAAAGGAGGAGGAGGAGAAAAAGGAGGAGGAGGAGAAAAAGGAGGAGGAGGAGGTGGGAGAAGAGGGGGGAGTCGTTTTTTGAGCTAATGGCCCCATCTGAAAGTGATCGTACTCGGCACTGACAGCTGCATTGGTCTCCGAAGACGCTCTGACCGCGAGCGCCCAAAAACCCCAGGCCTTCTATTTCCAGCCTAAGCTCCGCAGGCGACCTGGAGCCGCTCCTGCCCGCCCTGCTGGGCCAGCTGTTCCGCCTGCCAGCATGTGGACTCGCCGGGCCTGGTGGCGGCGGGCAACAGGCAACGCGAGCAGGGCAGGGGCAGCGGCACTCGAGCCGCTCTCTACCCCACAGCTCTGCCCACCGGAGGCTGGCATCCCCCGGCTCACCTCAAAACGCTGCCCGCAGGTAATGTTTTCCTGAGGCCGCGCCAACAGCGCTTTCAAATTTCCATGGACAGGGGTGAGGGGAGGAGGGAGCGAGTGAGAACGAGAGGGAGAGAGAGAGAGAGAGAGAATACTAGTAACGCGAGGGATGAAGAGAGAAAGATGGAGAGAATGAAAGAGGGGGGGAGTGAGAGAGTGAGAGAAAGAGAGAGAAAGCGAGTTAGCGAGTCTGAAATAGAGCAACAGAGAGAGAGAGAGAAAGGGAGCGTGTACAGTATGTGCCATTGGCCCGGCTGTCTAAGCACAAGAGCTCTTTTTAGTCAACTTGGGCCCCTTAAATCACGCCATGGCAGTGCGCTCACACCTCAGTGAGTGCAGCGTGGCCGGCCCCTCCTGACGGGGCTCCTGGGGAGGTGGAGGAGGAGGTGGAGAAGGAGGAGGTGGAGGTGGAGGAGGAGGCGGATTAGGCCAGGCCGCAGGACTCGCCCCGCGAGACGCTTGTTTGCTTCAATCAGGGATGGCAAAAAGCAGGCCCTTCCAAGAGACGGGCTAGACGGGAACCTCCTGTTCTCTGCCGAGAAGCCCCATCTGTGTGGGGGTGTGTGTGTGTGTGTGTGTGTGTGTGTGTGGGGTGTGTGTGTGTGTGTGTGTGTGTGTGTGAGAGAGATAGAGGGGGGGGGGGTTTGTGAAAGTGTGTGTTATTGTGTATTTGTGAGGTTAAGTGTATCTGTATGTGCCTGTACTGTATGTCTATTTTAGTGTGTGTATGTGCATGCGTATGTGTGTGTGTGTGTGTGTGTGTGTGTGTGTGTGTGTGTGTGTGTGTGTGTGTGGGTGTGTGTGTGTGAGAGAGAGAGAGTGGAGAGAGAGGGGTGGGTGAGGGGCTTCTGGCATGCTGCCGCACTGTCTGCAGACTCTGAAGACAAATCAATCCTGCTGCCTGCTCCATCGTATTTTCCCCCTGGTGGACTTTGACGAATGGCAGAGAAATCCTCTCATTTGTAACCTCAGGCCTCTTATGAGATTACGGCTTTTCCTATGACACTGGCACTCGCAAATAGCCCATATTTTACAACAGACGCCATGGAGCGCCAATTAACGACCGAGCTTTGTTTCAAAATCAGGTACCTCACAGGAAAATTAATGGCCGCGTTGATATAGCTAAATTGCCCTTAAACAATGATAAATGACATGTCATGTTTGCAAAATAATGGCTTATAAATCAGATTAAATAAAATAACCAACAACAGTCTAAAACTCATCAATCCCTCGCTCCATCACGCCATTGCCAGCAGTACATTAGTTGTCACATGGCGGTTTGGCTAATGAAAACAGAATTAGTGTGGAGCTGTGAACAGACACGGAACGGGATGTGTCAGGGACGAGAGGGAAGAAAGGGCAGGAGGAAATGAAAGATGGACACCAAGAAGGAAAAGAATATTCCCAGAAGGTTTCTGGCAAGGCTTCAGCATTGGTGAGTCACAGCTGGTGGACCAATGGGAGGCGGCGTTGCTGCTGTACTGGGCAGCCATGCAGTGTGTGTGTGTGTGTGTGTGTGTGTGTGTGTGTGTGTGTGTGTGTGTGTGAGGAAGGCTCGTCTCCCAACCCCACCCCAGTGCACCCCCCAGCCTGCTGACCCCGGCGTGGCTGCAGGGAGGGAGCGCAGGCCTGTGGCACGGGGGGCCCCTTGCGGGCCAGCGAGTGGAACGGCGGGTGATAAACGAGCCTTATCTGGGGGCCGTGGCGTTGGGAAGCACACTCTGTTTCCCCCTGATTGCATTAGCAGGCAGGAAAAAGGGGACGCGCAGGGAATCGCTGGAATTCCACCGAGCAAGCTCAGACACTCGTCTCTCTCTCTCTCTCTCTCTCTCTCTCTCTCTTTCTCTCTCTCTCCACTTGTTTGCTGATTGATAAGAAGCCCTGGTTACAGAGAGATGGATTTTTTTTAATGTCCATTTATTTTAATGTGTCATTTATTGAATGCTTTCCGAATGCTTGGTGTGTCTGTATGTGTATCTGTGAATGTGTGCATTCGTGTTTGTGACTCTGAAAGACAGAGAGAGAGATTGTGTCTGGTCTGTAGTCTGCCTTGAAGGAAATCAGTGCTGAGGGAATATGACACGGCAATATTGTGAGTCTGCTCTTGTTTTACTCTAAGTTTTAGGGTTTGTAATACAAACGGAGAGAGAGAGAGAGAGAGGGAGAGAGAGGGAGAGAGACCAATCAAGAGAAAGACACAGAGAGAGAAATAACGGGACCACAAAGAGTATTGGATATTCTGTGTGTTTCCTGTGAGCATGGCATATCTGGTGTGGGGGTCAAAGCCCATCTCAAAAGGGCCACTATATTAACCCTTATCTGTTCACCTCAGCCCTTGCAATAACAAACACTTTTTCGGCCCGCATCCTGGCGACTCCATCGGCCTTGATTCATGGCGGCGGTGGGGTGTCAGTGGAGTGCCCACTTGAACGGATTGTTTCCTTGTCGCGGACCTTTACGATCCCACGTGCCGGCTTGGTTACGCCAGCGGATAAGAGAGAGAGGGAAAGGAGATACCACTCCTGGCAATACTGTCGTGATGAATGTGTTTAGGTGGTGCACTAGGTTGTCAGTGCAGCGTGCGTCAGGGTCACTAGATGCAACCGCTGCTCCGCTTCCAAAACGACACTCCCGATTATTCAGACTCACAGGTCACTGGTCTGGGAAAAGGCCACGGGTGTGGGCGTTTAAAGCCAAAGTTAGAATAAATCTTGATCCTGTTGTGTAAGAAGACCGAAACTGAGAGACAGCACATTGAAATAAAAGCCAAAGAGAGGGAGGGGGTGAACCATAGAGGAGAAAGATGGAGAAAAAGAAAGGGTGAGAGAGAGAGAAAAAGAAAGAGAGAGATAAAGGACAGGCAGTGGCCCAGACAAACATGGAGCGGCCCTTCCTTATGCACATCCTGAAGAGGAAACTGCGGTTCTCCGGCCCGGCTGCCATGTTCCCTCAGAGGAACTCTTTAGCCTGTTTCGTCTGTGCGAGGCAGGAACAGCTCTTTTAAAACCGCCACCCGCCTCTCCCCCTCTTCCCTCTCTTTTTCTCCCCCCCTCTCTCTCTGTCTCTCAATCCCTCGTTCCCCCCTCTCTCTTTCTTACTCTTTCTTTATCTGTCTGCCAAATGTGCAGATAACAACTGGTATGACTTGTCTGGCAACGACGTGGCTTTGCCTGGGAAGAAAGATGGCGGCAACCTGCACAGTCTCATGTTACCTTTGGTGAATATAGTGGCTGTGTTCACCATAAATTACCTCGCGTAAGTCAACAGCATGCAGAACCCTCTGACACCTCAATAGCTTGACTGACCAGGGGCTGGATACCACCACCACCACCGCGCCCCCCTGGCTGAGGGCCCCAGAGACTGCAGAGTTAAGGGGGCTCCGTCGGGTGGGGTGGGTGGTGCTCGGTGGGCCTGGCGCAGGGCCTGTCTGCCTGCCGTGAGGCCTGGCTGCTGGACGGGGGCTCCTGGGAGTCCTGGCGGTGGTGCCACGGAGGCCCGGCTGACAGAGAGAGGGTGAGACGAGAGGAGAGCCAGGGCAGAGCTGTCAGGCCCAGAGGCGCAGACGAACACTCAGCCACATGTGACTCTACTGTCAGGGGCCACATGGCATGGCTGTGCTCTATATGCATACAAGCTGTACTATATACTAGCCAAACTGTACTATACTAGCCAAGCTGTACTGTATACTAGTCAAGATGTACTATATACTAGCCAAGCTGTATACTAGTCAAGCTGTACTATATACTAGCCAAGCTGTACTATACTAGCCAAGCTGTATACTAGTCAGCAGTATTATATCACTATATACTAT
>NW_027468663.1:8849594-8862094 GCF_046254945.1 Alosa pseudoharengus
AAACAGAAAAGAAAAGGAACTTGTCGACTTGACTTCAACTCCCAGTCTTGGGAGGCCGGGTCCCAGGGTCGGAGAGGCTGAAAACGCTGAGAGGTTTGGTGAAACTGGAACCGTTCTGAGGTTATGTTCACTTCATCTCTCCGTCAAGCCGTGACCCACGGGTCAGTGGCTCCCGCAGGTATCCTCTCCACTTGTACCTAGTGCAACTGCCAAATTTCAATATGGCCGAACGCTACCAATACACTGCAGCATTTAATTTTTTAAGAAAAAAGCCATTCAGAGCTCATTCAGATAATTCTATTACAGAATTATTTCAGAAGGAAAACTGACTCCAGTAAGAATCACTCAGGCAGAAAGACCTCCTTGATACAGTGGAAACAAGTCATATAGCTGAACTCTTTGCTCCCATGTATGCATAAATAATCCCTCAGCCTGTAGTTCATTATGAGAACAGGCAATTACAACATTATCACACTGCATTTACATATATAGTTCAACAGGCATGAGGACACAGTAATATGTATTGGGTTACCACTGACTGACAAGTTGCTCACGCTGTCTGGATTAAAAAATAAATAGATGCTCTAGGTTCTGCCGTCACTCACTCATCTCCCCTAGCAACAGACACATAAGACCTGGGTGGGATTCCCAGGCTGCCCATCATTCACTCAGAGGTGTGGGTGAGGGGGGTGGGGGGGTAAAAAAGAGCAGCAACCCCCCCCCCCAGCCACCCACCCACCCACCACCACCACACACAGTAGCAGTAGCTGCCGGGGTATATACGGGGTGGTAAATTGGGAGAGTTGGAGCATCCAAACTGATCTGATGCACTTTTCTTTTCTTTCTTTTAAAAAAAAAAAAAAACTATGTACTTTTACTACAATGTACTAAAGCTGTCCCCATATACTGGTAACATTTTACGAAATCATCAATTCCATGTCATATTGCTTTTAGATGCTAAAAGGCAAAATGTTGATACATTCTGTTCAACATATTTTGATTTATATAAAAAGATAAAAAGTAGGCCTATACTTCCATCCAACTGCCTACTTTTGATTTCAACTTTATGAATAAGTTATAATTACTTTAAGTGAAAATACATCATATTATGTATAATTCAAATCTAACATTTCAATTTGAATCACCCACAGCTTATACTCTGTGGCATACAGCAATAAATTTGACCAACATATTACACATATTTTTCTACTCTGTTGGTAAATATGAAAGTCATTCCTTTCAACACATTGTGGTTCTTTTCCATGCAGATTGATGGGGAAAAAAGTGAGATTTTCCATGAAAGCCCACCAAAGCACAAACGTCACCAAAGCTGAAATTCCAGACTTAGAATGTGGGGTTAGATGTCAGAGGATAGACACGTCGCAAGTCAAGCACTCTGCTGACTTTAATGAAAGCACTTTACACAAAGCTGACCCAAGACATCTTACGAAAATATGCATACAGTTTATGAGGACATTCCGAAGTGACGTGCCTTGAATATTCCTGTGAAAATCCCTGAATATTTTCATTAGAATTATTGGCTTAGGGAACCAAAAAAGAGGGGGGGGGGGGGGGAATACAGACGGTGCTGTGCAGTTTACCACGTGGGGTACTCTCTCCACCTCAGAATCCATCGGCATATGATGGAAAGGTCAACGACAGTTCTTTTATGCAATAAAAAAAACAATAGCAGAGGCCCACTTAAACTTCAGTAGGCTTCAGACCTAGTTCCATTAAAATATCATGATTGAGGCCCTTCCGATGAATTCCTCATTCAATGACTTTGGCTTTGTGGTGAGGGCTGTAGTATGTAAAGCTGGCACTCAAGCAGATATTTGCTCACCAGTATGGAAAATTAATATTAGTCTACAAAGCTACAGGTCTGGGATCTGCGGTTGAAGTAATCTTGGTGCAGTGGAAAGCAGCTTGCAGAACTGAGAGCAGGTTAGAGATCAGTCCGCCTGTTCGGAAGGCTCCTTGCTCTGTCTCTCGTCTCTACAGAGAAGGCGGTAAGCTCATTCGACACGTGTCGCCAAAGCGCCACCCTCTGGAGAGGTGCCAGTCCGACACCCTGCTGTCTGAGAAGACTGCTCTCAAGTCACTACAACAACATCTCACAACTCACTGCACTGCATTTGTCCATCAACAACACTGCCGGTATATATTTAAATGTCACAATCATTTAGAAAAGGCACAGCTCCTATCATTACTTGGACTTTGTTAAAGTGCAATGAAATAATTGAATGTCAACACCAAACAAGAAGAGTCTCAGTCAAACACAAGTTCTTATTTGTCTCCCCCCAGATCTCCAGGAATGCCACTATTTCTGGGCGAGAAAAACCTTCGCTGGAGCCAATAACACTTCAGGGTATACTTCCCCCAGTCATTTCTAATTTTTTAATGTCTTATACAAGTGTTGGAGTTGTAGTGCTTAAAATGTGTTGTACAGCCCCAGTATCTGATCAATGCACAGGGTCAATGGAGTTCACATCTCAAACTCACAGGCAGCGGTCAGAGGCAGTTTAGCAATGTACATAAAACACTTTGGCGTGTTATGTAACTGACACAGTAAAAAGAAGTTTAACAGAGTAACTGAATGAAATTAACATGCATAGATATGACTCCTCCAGACAAATTAGTTTGGTATTTTGGCCTGTGAATGCGTTAGAAAATATTTCGTCCAATATTTCATAATAAATCTGTCTCTCTTTCTCTGTCTCTCTCTCCTCCCCCTCCTCTCTGTCTCTCTCTCTCTCTCCCCCTCCTCTTTCTCTCTCCCCCGTCTCTCTCAGTTCAGGATTAATTGAATAAGCAGCGACCCTGTAGGCTCTCTCTCTGAGGGACTGGGATAGGATCTAACAGAGTGCTCCTCGGAGAGAAAACACAGCCAATTTGGAGTCATTTCATGCTCGGCACTACAGCACACACGGGGCAGGCACGCAGGCCACACACACGAGAACACGGCTAATTTATGTACCCTCAGATCAGCCATGTTTTAAATTCACCACTCATACACACTCACAATGAGCACAGCTGTGAATTTACCTCTACATACAACCCCTCCCCCCGCCATCTCCTCCACCGTCCCTATATGAAACAAACACCCCAGTAATTAGTATGAAAGAATATTCACATGCACACTTCTACACATGTACTCACATACACGCATACATACACATACACATACACACATACACATACACATACTGTACACATACTGTACACATACAGTACACATACACATACACATACACATACACATACACATAGGGGAGACCGGGGCTGGTTGGAACACTTTTCACTCTCGGTTATATTTCTCCGTCTTACAATGCGTTGAAATGGTCAAATTGTGATTAACTGAAAGCTTGGGATCTCAGCTACAAAATGTATACATTCAATGTCAACAAATGATCCCTTGTTTTGAGTTATTTATGATTAAAGTGGTGTTGTGCACGTGTTCCAACCTGCCCCATGCACGGGGTTGGTTGGCACATGTAGTCGGGGTTGGTTGGAACACCTATGTTATAGTCCTTTGCAGTACTCCTTTTGCTTTTGTTTGAAGTGCTCATCTATATCACTACCTGTAGGGCTTTGCTGATTTCTTTTCTGTGTGTTTTTCTTCAGTAGGGCCCACTGTCAAGACCAATTTGGTCCCTACCGATTTTTTTTTACTTCAAATGTTTAAAAATGTCTGAAATGCTTCCAAATGTAAAACTATGTTCAGTAATTACAATAACAATGTTAAAATAAAGATTGATGATGTTTTTATGTGTAAAATACAAAGTTTATAGATTTGTCACAAAATAGCCATAGAGAATGTATGTGCCAACCAACCCCAAAATCAGTGTGCCAACCTGCCCCGCCCACATTAGGTCAAACTTTTTTGCACCAATGCTGTTAGCCTGCTAATATCAGTCACCTCAGGTTTTTAAACTTCATTTTTAATTATAGATGAGTCCCCTAGCAATCAATTATAATGAATATTTTTTATATATCCCTAACTATTACCCTTCTAGGATGTATTTAGTGGGAGGTGCATATTCTAAGTTTTGACACTACAAAATCAAAAAGTTGTTCTCACCTAAAGGGTTAATGACCTGGAGACCAGTTACATACGTGAGTTTACTCTACTCAATAAGGCCGTCAGTTTAGTGTTGGAATTTTGTTGCAGCTCCCTCTAGTAGCCTGGATATTAACAGTGTCTCAACCTGCCCTTGTTCCAACCAGCCCCGGTCTCCCCTACACATACACAACACAGGCCAGAGCCATTTCGGATTTGAACTCACTAAGAACATTTCTGGCGTTCATTCGTTCAATTAAATATTTTGAGAGCCTATTGATAGTTACCTACTTCAAGGAAAGAATAACTGACACATGTTAACTAGCTGCTCAGTGTTCTACTGATTATCTTCTGCCATATTTAAAACAAGAGGGGTCACATTGGGACCATAAAACATGCATTTCTGAATATCATCCATTTCAGCCCTAGATTACTTTCACTTTAATCCAGTTTCACACCCAAACTCATTTTTCTCCCTCTCACTCCGAAAATGGCCTGCCAGAACTGAGCAATAAATGTTATTTTTCTTCTTTGTGAAATCCCCTCATCCCCTGGCCCCAGTTACCTGTCTGGAGTCACGGACACGCTTCTCTGCCTTTGACTGCCAGCTAAGATTCATATGCATTCACTTCGAATTAGCGGCCATTTTGGGTGCTCGGGGGTGCACAGGAAGTGCACTTAATGGTGTGCTTTTTATGATATGCCTCAATAAGCCAGGAAAGGCAGCGCACATGCTGAAATTGGAGATTTTAGATTAGCTGGGGATTGCTTCTCCATCCTAATGCAACCCGGTGCAGAAGTTCTCACACCTAATCCCCCCAACAGCCCCCCCCCCTCCCTCACTCGCTCTCTCTCTCTGCCTCTCTGTTTTTTGCTATCTCACCCTTCCTCTCTCTTTCCCTCTCTCTCCATCTTTTTCTCTCGTTCTGTTTATCCACCTCTCTTGGGTGAGCGACTCAGCCAGAGTGCTGTTTTTCCTTCCAATACCTTAGGTGCTTTTTTTAATATGAAGCGCATATTTGTGTTTCGTTTGAGCAGCAAATATTTTTCCCTGGCGAGGGGAACGTGACCTTTCCGTGTGTAGGGGTGCAAAACACCTGTCTACTCGCTGGCAAAATCTCCAGTGCTGTGGTCGTGACTGCACTGCTATGAATTTCCCCCACTTATTTTATGACAAATAACATCAAGAAACAACAACAACATCAAATAAAAACACTCGAGGTGGCATTCAGACAAAGTCTCCTAGGGATCAGACTTGTAAGGTATCAGGTATAGTGTGCTGCATCTCTACACTTATTATGTTCCTCTTTCCAAGCCTTTTGCTCACGTATTACATGCCGAGACAAAACCCAGATGACTGGTTTCAGATCTATCCAAACATCATTAGAGAACACAGCAGTGGCCTCTCAAAGTAAATAATAAAAAAACACACTTGTGGAAAATGGTTTTAATATGAAGACTTTTGCTATTTCGATTAGCTTCTTTATTTGGTATTATGGCCGTAATATTATTCTTTACTCTATTTGAGCGCCACGAGGGAATTCTGCAAGGGTAATTTGACCATTTTTCAACCACTATCATTGTATTTGTCTAATAACATTGCCAGAAGTCTGGGCGAGTGCCTTGTTTTGTGATGTCCCATTGTGTTGCACAAATGGGAAAAATAGACAGTATCATTTGCGCTGCCTCACTAACACAGGTGTCAAAGGCTGTCGGAAACTAGAGAGCGGATCTGTCACTGGACCGCTCGGCCACTCAGTCCAGGGTGGGCCAGATTCCTCCAGCGGCAATGGGAACAGCGGAGGGGGAAAAATGTAATAAAAGTCCTCTCAGGTAAATCACTTTTCAACCTGTCGTCACCCACAAGGCTAATATTATTGGAAACAGGCGCCGTGTTTAACATGTGAGTACTGGCTACTCAAGCCACAGTCTCCACAGACCCGAACTCCAGTGAATTCCCCAGCCCTTTATAGATTACCTATAAAGAGGACTTTATTTGCTCATCATGATGGGGATTTTTTTCCTGCTTTTTTTTCACAACCTACAAGATCATTTGCCATCTGATCCTAGCGGATGAATTCTCCTCTCTGCCACTCTCAGACCTGGGAAGCCTTAGAGAGAGAATGCCAGATCGCTTACAGTACAGTGGGTTATCTGTTTTTCTTACACATTCATACTGTGAGACTGTGTGATCCAGTTACTGTGTCGGTAATGTATCCCCCCTTAAGTATACCTACCTAACTGGAATGCTAGAGTAGAATTTGGGTGTGTTCTCCACTTTATTAAAAAGGACGTATCAACTAGATATTAATTTGAGAATGACCAGTTCAGTAATCAGGTCCATATGATGCAATGCGCAGTATACATACATTAAATGCTTAGATTAAACAGTTGAACAGTTGAGGCACAGTCACACTTAGCCTGCATACAGGCAGCCATAAACAGCACGGCTGCATATTTAGACTGAGGCGTCCACCATGTTTCCCTGATCAGATGATCTGTTGGATTTGTGCGCTTCTCTGTAGCTGTAGGCAAGGGAGACATGATGATTCCTCTACGGTTCCACCGCGGCCAGCTCAGCGTTGTGTTTACCCAGCGAATCCCGTGGCTGCACCACCTGAGAGGGATTCCAGACCTCCGAGGCCTGCCGGCTCAGTGGGATCTGGTTACGGGCATCTTGGTGTAGGGGGCGCAGGGATGTGCCCGCCCCGGCCACTTGGGCGCAGGAGGCAGAGCCACCAGTCACCCTGTGGTGGAGATGTTTTATGCCTGAGGGCAGAGAGCGGAGGGAAGCAGAGTAGTGTGTGTGTGTGTGTGTGTGTGTGTGTGTGTGTGTGTGTGTGTGTGTGTGTGTGTGTGTGTGTGTGTGTGTGTGTGTGTGTGTGTGTGTGTGTGTGTGTTAGTGTATGTGTGTGTGTGTCTGCATATTCATATTCATGTGCGTGTGTTTCCCTACTGACAGCCACTGAGCACCCTGATGTTGCAAGAAAAGGCTGTGGTGAGGTGACCAGTGGGTGACCAGGACCTGCGGTCAGCAGTGCTGAGCCCTGTGTATCGAACAGCCTAATTACAGCACAGCCGGCTGACAAAAATGTGCTCATCCTGCACATAGTAGTCCTTTGCTAACACACATATTGCACACTGCCCTCTCCCCACATACACAGCACACTATCCCATCTCCCTTGTCATCCCCCCAACACACACACCAAGACCCCTGGCAGTTTCTGTTAGCCGTGGATCTGCCCGAGGTTTCTTCCTTAGTAAGGGAATCCCAATCCTCCCCCACCTTTCTTATGCAGCCCTTGCCACTTAATCTACTAAACCCCTCTTCTACTGCACTTTTTACCCCCCCCCCCATAAATGCACAAATAGGCTGACACCAGACATAATTTCACTGCATTTCTTATATCCAGTAACTATATGCATGTGACAATAAACTTCCTTGTATCCTTGTATCCTTGTATCCTTTGCTCGTGCTGATTTCAGTTTCTGGAGATTTTATTTTAGTTACGGGTAATTCAGATTGCAGTTTTTGTTTTCCCTCAACGCTCCCTTGGTGTATCATGTAAATGAAAGTCTCTTAGCTCCATTTCTCAACCCTCTGGCTCCCTCTAGTGGCCGGTGGTCTGGACGTTCTCATTGTACTTGAAGCATTGGTGTGTATGGCCACAGACCACCTCAAGTCACCCAGTCCAATGACATCTCAGTGGAGTGATACTTTTCAGCCTCTCATCAAAATGTCCACTTCTGAGAACACTGCCCTCTCATCAGCACTGTTTAAAGGACCTCTGTGGGCATGTAGTGCAGTTCCTTCCACAGCCTTGTGAGGTGAGTGACTGCACTGCCACACAGTGCTCTGTTCTCCACATGAGAAGGGCCTCTGTGAGGCTGACTGCGCCAGGGGAAGTGGGGGCAGGCATGGGCTGTTTGGTGGGGTTTCCCTGGATATGAGGTGTTTGTGAGGGGGCAGTGTGGGTGGACAGGCAGGCGAGCTAGCCACGTGAGAGCGAGGTGGAGGGATCGAGATGGAGAGGAGAGGAGAGGAGGGTGGAAGGGTTTTTAGTAGAAGTCCAAGAGAAGGGGGTGGGGGGTAAGGGGGCACACAGGTGTGAGAGTGAATTAGTCCTTTGCCCGACTCTGCACTAATTTCTGCTGAGAGTCTGGAAAGTTGGTCTCAGAGAAAAGACAATCAGTGGAGGGTTTTTCCCCTCAAAGCCACACTCTCTCTCTTTCCATCACTTTCTGTGTGTGTGTGTGTGTGTGTGTGTGTGTGTGTGTGTGTGTGTGTGTGTGTGTGTGTGTGCTGGAGAATGTAAGATCATATGGGTGCTTTAAAGAGTATGATGTTTATTTTTTTAAACCGTAACAAATCTGTTATGAAAACAAAAATTCCCAGTGCTGGGGTCATCGCAAATATCACCTATGCTGAATTTTTTTTTTTTTTTTTTAAAACATTCTGCGACCTTCAAACACCTTTCTTGAGATTATAACGAGAATGACCAATTTTGTCGCAAGACTTTATGTAACGCATCTCTCCCAAGAGGAATGATCCAAAGACTGCCGTTTATGACCACCACCTTCAATGCCACACTTTCCAGGCTCCCGAGCATCCAGACACCAGTCGTCTTTGTCGCCCCGTCAGCTCTGACAGGCATGGGTGACACCAGGAGAAACAAGGTTAAAAATACCCCCGGCGCTCGTTAGGGGCGGAAAAAAGAGAAAGGGAACGTTTGAGAGCCAATAAAGAGCCTTTGGAACAAAACGTGGAACCCGGGGAAGAAAGAGGGACTTGTGGGCCTGACTCAGATGTGTTTACACAGGGACCTGGAGACAGGGAGACAGCAGTGACGGTCACAGGATGTGTGTGGGCTATTGTTGCTCACTCGTGTCTCTCTCACCACACATAGCCCTCCTCTCCCACGGACGAGCCCACACGCATGGACACACATACAGACACACACACACACACACACACAGTCACACACACACACACACACACACACACACATTTTTTTTGCATGACCGCACACAGACACACACATATACTCCCTTACACACACACACATATATATATACGTATGTGTGTGTGTGTGTGTGTGTGTGTGTGTGTGTGTGTGTGTGTGTGTGTGTGTGTGTGTGTGTGTGTGTGTGCGTGTACTGTGTACTGTGTATACTGTACACCAGTGTTTCTCAAAGTGTGAGAAGTGTGGTCATTAAGCTATCCGAAGTGGTCCGCATCAGACATGGTAAAATATAATATAGATGAGTTGTTTGCAATATTGAACCAACTTTAGTTCTGCAACATTGCCTATGTAAGCTATGCCACTTTAAATCATATGAATCCTTTGACACAATAAGCAAGGTGCAAAGACAATAAGCAAGGTGGTTCAGTGAGTAGGCCTACTGTGTAATATAGGCTACTGTTGAAGTAGGTCTACTGTTTTTTTTTTTTTGCTAGGTGGTCCATGATTTTTATTTCTTGGTTAAGTGGTCCTTGGTCTGAAAAAGTTTGAGAAACACTGGTATACACACATACACATACATACAAAACATACACACACACTCCTGTAAAGACATATTCACTCACAAATGTAGCAGGACAAGGACAGATACAGTACAATGCAGGCATGCAAAGTTGAAGATACAGGCACAGCAGCACAGCTGACATTTGTGATCAAATACAGATAATTATACCACACATAAAAATGTAAATGACACCATATGCAGAAGCACAAATCCATGTAATAAGCTCTCCTATCCTTAGACAGAGAACGCAAACCCATCTGACTAAGAGTCTGGAACTGTAGGATTTATGCAGAACTATATTTAGCTGTCTAACACAGATCCAAAGGTACTATTAGTTCTCTCCACATTTACAGAGACACTCCAGGAACATTGAAATGTCCATTTATCCGTTCAAATTTCAAAGAAAATAAATCAACTACCAATTCATCACATTAAAGCTATAGCACAATTGTTTGGGGTTTACTCTAAAACTTTCCCATTTTTCTGAAATACCTTCCATGAAATACCTTCCATGCTATTAATTATTGAATTATTGAATTACAATATATCGGTTGTTCAGTCTCTAATTTATTTAACATTCATTTAACAAAATGTTAAACAAAACAACAAAAGTCTTTGAACAAAAGTACTTACACACTAATCAAAAGGATTCATATCTGAGGCAATTTAAACTTTAGTATTCATTTTAGAGTGACAGGAAATTAGTTAATTCAATATATATCTATGAACGTATGACCAGAACTGTAAACCTGTCTGGGTGTTAACATCTAGGCTTCTGCACGCTGTCTTTGCTATTATACAAAGTTTTCCAAAATTATATATTTCTCATAAAAAATACTCTACTTATGGGAAATATTTTACATTGTTTTGTATACATTTTCACACTGTTTATATATATATATATATATATATATATATTATTGTAAATGATAATGTAGAAAAACAGAGTGCTGCATGTAAATTATTTAGATACATTTAAAGAGTCATGTTACAGTAATAAGATTACAAGTGACCAATTACCTGTTCCAGTCTCTCCTTCAGCTAATCTTTTGAACCTCAGAGACAATATTTAGAGTAATACATATATAAAACATTAGAGTGAAGGACAGGAATATATGCATGTCTGATAAATGAAACAAAAAGTTTGATTCGATTAAGATAATATCCTAAACATAGCTTGGCACGGAAATAGTTGATAACAGTAAAGTCTCTCAGAAAAACATGGAAAAAATAAAGTGATAACCTATGAAACTCCCTTCAAAAAATGTCAGCAAAATCCCTTCAACTACATACAGTAAATCAGTGTGTGTGTGTGTGTGTAGCCACACGGCACATAAATGCCTTCGTCAGACAGACAGTCTCTGTGTGGCAGTGGTGACCACCGTTGAAAGCGCTAGCCGCAAAGCCCCACACTTCCTGTTTTCCTTGTCTAAATAGAGGCTGGACGTGGTCAGACTTTAAAATGCCACTCCAAGAAAAGAGCCGAGTGGAGCGGAGCAGTGGTGCATCCTGGGTCCGAGCTGACCTGACATGGACACACAAACACCACGACATGGCCACGCCATGAAAGCCCCACACAGAACAGCCCCACCGCCTCCCAGGGACAATCCAACACCATGCATAAGTATGAACTCATTACAGAGTCTCGGGTTTACATATGAATACTCTTGCGATTGCCCTCTGTCTCTCGTAACACATTTGAGACAAAACACATCCAGGGGTATCATGTTGTTGTTTTTTTTCCCGTACAAAATCCACTGACACTAAAACCACGAGCCTGCATTCTACAGCCCCATTCTACACACAAGCGCTGGTGTATTGGAAACATCCATGCACTGACCGTGTGTTATTGCTGAGCTTTGTCGTCCATCCCCCCGGTTCGCACAAGAGCCTGTCCTCTCGTCTGGACCATTTCGTGGGAACGTTTTGCACCACAATAGTGTCCGAGCGCTTGGCTATTGGGTGCCTGGTGGTGTGTTTGTCTTGGCCGGGGGAGTCAGACAGAACACAGGCATCATTTTTTTTTCTTCCCCTGCTCACGGTGGCGGCTGCAGCGGGACGGAGAGCGACCCGGCTCATCGATCACCCCGAGCCAACCGGGAGGACAGACAAGCTGGGTGGGAAGGGAGGACACCACACAGAGATGTGCGCTGATTGTGTGTGTGTGTGTGTGTGTGTGTGTGTGTGTGTGTGTGTGTGTGTGTGTGTGTGTGTGTGTGAGTTAGTGCTTATGTATTGGGAATCCTTTGTGTGTGTGTGTGTGTGTGTGTGTGTGTGTGTGTGTGTGTGTGTGTGTGTGTGTGTGTGTGTGTGTGTGTGTGTGTGTGTGTATTTGTGCATGTGTGTGTGAGTGAGAGTGTGTTTATAACACAGCCAGCGACCCATGTCAGTCGGTTAGGTAGTAAAAGTGTAATAGGAGTCAAGCACCGTGGGTAAATTGCAGGGGCTGACACATGTGTTACTGTGGCATGATGAAGTGCATTCTAGAGGCACAGGCCTCTGCTGAACACCAACCCCCCTCCATGCACTGGACTTTCCAAAGCCGCAGTTTGACTGTGTGCCTGTGTGCTTCTTGGCAATCCCCTAAAACCAAAGTCTGAGTGTATGCATTGTGTGTGTGTATGTGTGTGTGTGTGTGTGTGTGTGTGTGTGTGTGTGTGTGTGTGTGTGTGTGTGTGTGTGTGTGTGTGTGTGTGTGTGTGTGTGCACGCCTGTGGTTGTCTGCCTGTGTGTGCATGTGTGTGCGAGACAGTGAGTATATGTGTGTGTGTGTGCGTGCATGCACGCATGCGTATTTGTCACTCTACGTCATTGTGTGTGTGTGTGTGTGTGTGTGTGTGTGTGTGTGTGTGTGTGTGTGTGTGTGTGTGTGTGTGTGTGTGTGTTTGTGTGTGTGTGTCTGAGCTCTTGCGTC